>NW_027176975.1:10682145-10754645 GCF_023349555.1 Cebidichthys violaceus | reverse complement strand
AGAGATAGACAAGCTGACAGAGACACACCATGACTGTCGGCAGCGGCCCGTGGGGACTGTGCGTTTCCCGTGCCACTGAGCAAATGACATCTTTCTGCTCCACAAACACTCGTTCACATTAAGATCTGCAGGGACCGCGAGATGCTGTGCATAAACCGACCGTGTGTGTGTGTTTGTGTGTGGGTACAAGAGATGCACAAAAATCCAAAGAGAAAATGTAAAGGCAGTCAAGTCGCAACTCTCTTGCCTTCTTTGAACTTGCTTGACTCAAGCCAAACAATTAAGACAAATAAGAAACAAAACACTTTTACACACACCTGCAAAATTCTTTCTGCTATACTCGTTTCCCTCCAAGCATCTAAATGAGTCTGTGTGTGTATGTGTTTACCAGTCGAGGTGGACTTGCTGTGCTTACTAACATGGTGGGCTGTATTGAGAAGATGCCATCAGCGATTACGGTCACAGGGCCGAGTGGTGACAGCTTAAAGGCTCTTTTCTTTATTTCTCCACCCCCTTTGCTCACTGACACGCCTCCACTGTGTGTGTGTGTGTGTGTGTGTGTGTGTGTGTGTGTGTGTGTGTGTGTGTGTGTGTGTGTGTGTGTGTGTGTGTGTGTGAGTGTGAGTGTGAGAGAGAGGTCTGAACTGCACAGCTAAAGGCTCCGGGTCATTTTCCATTCCAATCAGGGGTACCGGCTGCCCTGGCCACCCAGCATAATTTAAACACTCCTACCAGCTGAGAAAGGAGCACAGGGAAACGTCAGTGAAAACACACACACACACACACACTTACAAATACTTAATTACAAGCCAGCATACACTCATTACAGCATTTGAGATTCAAGAAAATATTTGTGCATTCATGCACATACACCAAAATATATAGCCAAGGACACTTCCATACCGTGTAAAAATTAGCCAAACGAGCCCCACACACACACACACACACACACACACACACACACACACACACACACACACACACACACACACACACACTTATACACAGGGTCATGTGGGGCGGCCTTGGGCAATGGGAGGAAGAGGGGAGGAGAGCAGAGTCAGCCTTGCCCTCAGCCATGGCATCCTTTCCTTGCCAGCTCCATAAGCCTGGAGGGACTGAGGTAGAGGGGGTAGGGGTGGGATCCATCCATTCTTCCCCCTTACAATTCACCCCTGAAAAAGAGCCCAGGCCTCCCAGCAGACAGGCTTACAAAGGGGTGAGATCACTCCCAAATAAAGGCTTTGTTGGTGTGCCAGTGTCAGTGTTGCCCTCTCTGGCCTACCAGAACCTTGGCAGCTAGGTTCAGCCTTTCTGTTGGAAACAGCAGGGTGAATGCCTCAGTGGAAAATATAGTTTCAGAGAGGTAGCAGGCACTAAGAAAACTAAAACACAGGAATATAATACATAAAGACAGAGAGGAATTGAAATGCATCTGGCCCACTAGCCTGTTTTCCTACCATGGGACGTTGCAGCGCATCTCCCTGGTCAAAAATGTAAAAAGTAGTCTGATCTATGGATGTTAGAAATGCTGCCATAAGCACAAAAGTCCTGCTTGAGTTTAGACTTGGAATGAACAACAACATAAATATGCTTACGGTAACCAACCATGACAAAGCCCCAAAGCCCAAACATCCCAGATTCAACAACCAGAACTTAAAGAAGAGAAAAAAAATGCTAGGCCTATTGATGGTTTCCATGGCAACCAGATGGAGATCACGGACAAGAGATCAACAGAGACAGCGTAGCCTGGAGTCAAGAGGACCTCCTCCTCACCAGCTCCCTGCTGTAGCCTTTAGACAACCCGCCATCAAGGTGTGAGGAAATAGCAAACAGTCAGGAGAGAGCGAGTGAGAGAAAGAAGTACAATGTACGAGCCTGCAGGTGTTTCAAATTGGGAGTATTCTCATTCCTGTTCTTCTGCTCGGTCCCTAAGAAGAGGCCTGGCCTAGACAGCAGGCCAGACGTCTGCTGCAGACACACACGCGCTCTCACTTTATCTTCTAATTTTACTGCTTCTTCATCTGAACTCTTTTAATTGTCTCTCCCTCTTGTTACTGAGAAGGGAGGAACAAAAAAAATGGAGCGCTCTCTTGTTTCCTCTCCGGGACTAAACAATCCCAGTCTAATTTATTTTTTGAGGACAGAATGTGTACATGTGTTAATGGGAAAGTCGAATCAAATTAACTATAATTAGTCAAACTGAGAGGTGAGCAGAGGCAGAGGTACAGTATGTTACATGAGAGACTTGTTCAATGCCGGCAAATGGTGCCCCTCCCCATCCTCCCCAAAAACACAAACACATTCACTCTGCCACCTGCTGCACACAACCAGCGACGCCACCCTCTCCTGAGCTCCGACACGCGTCACACTCGCTTCAACCCTCCTGAGCTCAGACTGTATGTGGCATGCAAACATGCCGACACACAAACTAGTTGTGTTGTGACACATTTCCACAAAAACCAGTGTGTGAATTTCGCAAGCGGTGGAATCTGACTCCTCTAATCTCGTCAAAATGACATTAACAGACATCTCGTGAAGTGACGCTGTAATCTGTTTAGACAGACACTGCAGTGCGGGATTGCATGAGGATTATGAAGACAAGCAGTGGGGGCAGAAGGATAGATGGTATACTATAGATGATCTACACATCATACAGCGAAGAAGCAGACAACCGCTATGGCCTCTGGGGTCTAGAACCAATTTGCTTTGTCTTGTCTGCAGCCCATAATGCTTTTTGTTTTGTAGGTAACTGTAATATTCCCTCAGATAACATACAATTGTACATAACCCAAGTGAAAGCATTAAAGGGATATTCCAGAGGAAGATCCTAACATTTAGTAAGTATGGATCAATCGCCATAAACTCTAGAGCCTACATTTCCCATAATGCAAATTATTCCATCTTTGGTTAGATCATCCACGGCGGGTAAATGGACGATGTCCTTCTAACTCTAACAAAGGCTTTCTGCTAAAAAATTGCAGTCTCCATGCCCAAGCCGAATTAACCCTCATGACATTATCATATTTTTCGGACTTGGTAAAGCCCCCTCCAGAGCCACAGAAAACATTATACCACTGCCTACAGAGGCTGAATACTTATCTGTGTGATGAATGAACTGAACTTGATGTGTAAAATCGAGAGTCCCTGTAAAAGCCCCACCACCAACAGGTCCCCCACTTTACCAGGAGGCCAGTCAAGATAAAACGGGCCCTGCTAATAAGGTCGAAAGCAGCATTCAATCTGTCAGTAAGCTCCGCTGAATTTGTTGGCTGTATTAAATTGAAAGCTCGTCTTGGCTACAGCAACAGTGACATGCAGCAAATCATTAGCTAAATGGCTAATTCTACAGATTAGCTCTCTTGGCAGCCTTCTGGCTGGACAAGTTAAAGGTGTTTTATTTTAACATTATACAATTCCATCAATGTGACGGGAACCATTTGGTTTAATGAATCGCTTCAATGAAGATGGATTATATGAAGACTTATAAAAACAGCTAAGTGTATCCCCTCCCATAAGAAATTATATACATGTAACGTACAGTTGGAGAGGCAATTTTTAATTGAACCTGCCTGAGTAATGATGTAGACAAAATAAAGCACCAAGACCAATAACAGTGTCACAGTTTGAACTAACCTGAAATTGAAGACAAATTTTGTCCTATTCTAATCAGCCCAATCTAGTAAATATGCACCTGGACACACAAAGGTTTGAATTAACTGAAGTGCCGCTTACCAACCACTTTTAAGATCAATATTACAATTAATTAGGTATTAAAAACATAAAATTGGGGTAATTAATTTTGAATAGTGATAGCTCCATCTTATAAAACCGATTCTTTTTGTCATTCTTTACGTCAGCTCACACTCTAAAGCACTGAGTCTCTGGGTGTATTGGGGAAGTTCACTCACCTGCATGCTCCAGTAGCATTTTGGCGATGTCCATGTGTCCGTTTAGCACAGCGTCGTGAAGTGGGCTGACTCCACCCACCTGGTTATTTAGCACAGGGGCGGGGCGGTGACGTAGCAAAGCCTCCACACACGCAGTGCTGCCATGGTTGCACGCTTCATGCAGAGGTGTCCAGCCTGCATGGTCTGCATGGTCAAAAAAAAACAAGCACACGCACAAGCACATAACTTTTTATTATTGTGTAAAGCTTTTGTGGTTGAAACGCTTCAATATACAATACAAAAATCTCTTTCATGTGAAAACGTTGCTTTCTGTCAAGAATTTTCATGGAGTATAGTGATGTTTGGAAAATCATTTTGTGTATCAAGCAGTTGAATAGATATGTACATCTCTCAAAGTATGTTACAGTATTGTAAGTATGTATGTACAGTGAGTGTCATGATGAAAAAGTGAAGAGTCTTGTGGCATGAGTGGTTCAACTCTTGCGGGTAAGTTGTTGGATAGTTCTTAGCGCTAACAACTCGAGCATTAAATAAGCTAGCAAGGCTAACTGGAGAAACTCGTAGAAATTGACAAGACACCCTTGAAAGTGATTAAAGCTAATGATACAGGCGTCAGCTAATTTTTAAAGAACTTTAAGAAAAAATGTAATGAATGACTTAAACGTCTTCTCCATTGCCTTAAGACAAAACACATTAACACGACTGAACTAAGGCTGCTAAAGCTTGATTCACTGTTATGAATGTGACTTTAGACTGCTTGAAATTATTGTTTGGAGTACAAATCACTGCCTAAGTATGTCTCGCCTAGAAATATCAGCATTTCTAAGAAACATTAAAACACTTGAGTCCATCCTGATGTACAGCGTATGGTCCAAACTTAATAGTCATGTAAAGACATGTCCTAAATAATCAAAATTAGACTATTTGGAGATCATCATAATGTAGATCTGTTTTATCTGACAACCAAAAATGTTCTTCCTCAGTTAACTTGGGCCTCGTTCGGGGAGACAACTGCCATAGAAATGGTAATTTTACCATTTTGCACATAGTTCTGGCTGATCACATTTTAGACATCGCCTCCTGCATAAGCCCCTACCAAGACGAAAGCCATTCGGCTAGGCTTCTATTAAAGGGCGATTACAAAATCGGCGAAATCTTTGAAACAGCACAACATTTCCATAAAACGAGGGGAAGTCATTATATTTGACCTAAAGGGACAAAAGAAAGTCACTCTGAAATATCAAAAGGCTTTCAATTCACTTAGTAAAGTCACGTAAAGCTATAAATCTGAGCCGCCAAACCCATCCAGATCTTTCTAGACACACCCTTTACATTTTAGCTAAAGGTTACCCTCACTGATGACGCATACGCACTTCTTTTTCTTCTCACATCTTTTCCCCCCCAATGTTAATCACTCTTCGAAACCCTACAGCAAACAGTGGGAGTGGAGTCAGATGACGGTGATACGGAGGCTTCAGAGAATAGGGAAAGCGAGAAAGTCTTACCTTTAATGTTGACGTCCGTGCCAGGAAGCGACAGGATCTGAAGCACGGTTTCCACTTGGTTCCTCTTGCAAGCTCTGTGGAGGAGGGTCTCTCCTTCGACCAGGACACACACAACGGACAAACACACCCAAAAAAGAGAAGAGGCGGAAGAGATGAGAGCAATCCGAAATTAGGGTGTGCCCCGATGTCCTGCCCATTGTCCCTCTCCATATGGTGAACGCACCAGTAAAATACCACAGAAATGTCCCCAAACACCAAAAGAAAAAACCTGACCTAAAAAAGTACGACCCGCCAATGGGGATGCGATTTAAAAAGAGTGATGAGAAAAGGGGGGAGATCTTTCAAGGGAAAAAAATGGGAGGAAAAAAAAAAATTAAAGATGGAGAGACTAATTTGCCTTGCTCTTTTTCTTTTTTACAGACACAGAGATCCACTAACACCCCGAGCCCAACAAAGTTAATATCGGGGCAGTCGGTGAGTAAATGAATGTAGTGGCGAGAATGTAGCTTTGCTTCCTGTCCGCTCGTCCCTATATTGTTACTTGAGAGGAAGTTATGGTAGACAGCCCACGCACAAAGCCTCGAAAAGGATTCTTCACAGATCCAGGGTTCAAAAGCTCCGCTGGGCATTGCGAGTATCACCACGTGATATTTAATCAGCAAACTACCAGTGAACAGGCGTGGAAACAAAATCAAGGATTCCATTTTTATTTTTTAAACACAATTTTCTTATCCACTCTTCCTTTTTTTTCTCTCATCTTTACCCATCCCTCACTTTTTCCTGATATAATATTAAACCAGGAATATATTAGCAGGCCATAGCCCCCTCTTTTCATGTATGGCTGAACTTCAGAGGGAAGTTAAAGGCCAAGCATGAGTGGCTCTGTGCTTGGCAGTATAATACAGGACTGAAAAGCCCATAATAAATGCTTTACTAGCTCTCCCCAGGACGTCTCGCCTGTACAGGGGCTCCACTCCAGTGCGCACAGACTGGGGCAGAAAGGAGAGGGAGGGAGGAAACAGTGGGGCAAGAAAGAAGAAGCAGTGAACAGAGTGAAAGGGTTTCCAGCATTTCAAAGCATATAGGGGGAAATATTGGAAACCCTGGATCCTATTCATTCTGAGGAATTCCTTTCTTCCAGGAGGTGTCTTTGAGGTTGCAGAAGACGCATTAAATGTCATCCACCGGTAGTAAAGAGGTTGAAGAGTGGAGAGGGAAAAGAACAGGAAAATGCTAGAACTGATTATTAAAAAAGCAACATTTATGTTCTCCCAAGTAACGTGATGCAAAACCTAACAAACAGAAAGAAGTTAAAAGATTATGTCCAGTTCAGAAACATTCCTACAGTATATCATAATATTTCTCGACACATTTCTGGAATAGGTGTTTTAGAAAGCTTCATATAATATTCATATTATATGGCTGTACAGAACAGCCAATTGGTTCAGAAGCCAACGTCAACTGAAGAGACTCGAAAAGCCACAAAATAAGTCATTTAATTGTTGTAAAAATTCTAAAAAAACAACCACTTTGTGTGTTCTCACAGTGAGATCACACAAACAGGCTGATGAAGCAGACTGCAACGAATTTCAAGCACTTCGTCAGATCATGTCTATTTAATTTGGATATGCAACAAGAGGGACTCAAAAAGAACATTAGGGTCACTATCCAGTGCAAAAAGAACTCACTATTCTATGGCGGTATTCTGATTTTCATTCTGCAAATAGGTCACTGTAAAAATTATTTTAACTTACATGTAAAAGTTGGTTGCAAATGTAAGATCACAAAGCAGACACTGGTGATTGTACAGTATAAGCACCGGAAACCAGAAGATGTCAATCAATGAAGCACACCGATATTTCCAATCTAAAAATCAAAAACACCCACACAGAGGGGGGGAGCCCAGTCCAAAATACAGTCCCTAATGAGTAAGCTGTACAGTGTGGCACGTCAGTGTTCTACATGGGCTGCTCTGCTATTACCGCGCTCTAAAACACTGTGATAAAACATCCATTCCACTACACCCCATGTGTACACATCCTCGCAAATGCCAGGGCCAATCCACGCACTGTTAAATCACTTTAATGGCTCCAATTTGGACACAACGCCTCTATTATAGGGGTAATTGCATGCTCAGCATTTACAAGCACGGAAAGGATAAATCCGCCTGTCCTTTTCTATAAATCCCCTGTTTCACACTTTAATAGAAAAGTTAAATGTATGTGTTGCTCTTTATATCCCTGTCTGAATACACTCCTCTAAAGTGTCACTTGGCCCACTGATCCCTGGAACAAAAAAGCTGCTAAAAAAGCCAGTAACAATGCTATTTGTAAGAAATGTGTTATAAAAAGGTATTCAGTGCTAGTTATTGGATATATTTAAAACTATTTGAAGACTACTGTCACTGGCTCTAAGAGTAACACGTTAATTCCTCCAAATCGAGATTACTGCAGGGCCTCAATTTTATTTAGCGTCATTAACGTAAGGGAATATCATTTTACATTAAATTGGTGAATTAATATAGGATACATCCATATAATAAGTGAAAAACAGCAACAGAGCCCCTTTGTGCCAACAGGAAGTAATAGGACACAAACAGAGCGTCTGTTAAGAACAAGAGTAAGCAAATCCACTGGCGTGGTTTTTCTGTTGCATTGGACAAAGCTGTCTGTCATATGAACAAATGCAAAATAAAAAAAATGTAATGTTAAAGCAAAGGCTCACAAAAATCCTTTGCCTTCGACATCTTCTTGTCACACTATGGTCCAAACATATTTTTTAATGAAGGCATATAGAGGTGTAGTAGGAATGTTGGGACTGACGAGGTACAGAGCTGAATCAATATTCACTACAAAATCACTGGTTAGAAAAACAGATCATAAAGTAGACTGGGCAATTAAATTAACGTCAATGAGTTTTTACTGCCCAATCTGCACTGTCAGACTCCTGAAGTAGTTTATGTTCCAGTCTCACCCAATGCAACTCCAGATAGCCCTACTGACCAAAATGAGAGTCAAGTAGTTTAGTTACAGTATGCTTGGGATGATTAGACCTCTATTCAGGTGTTAGGTGAGAACTACATAAGGTTACCAAACTCCATGTACTAATATGTATGAAAAAGGCACAAGTTGTGGCACCTGTTAGGTATGGGACAATTAAAACTAGTATGCCCTGACTGTGTTGAACATAGAAAATAATAACACTTTGATAATTTTGTAAAGCAGCAACTTTTTACAAAGTTATTTCTGATTGCTGGTAACCTGGAGTACCTTCACATTCCCAAGAACAAAGAACCTAGCTTTTGAACTATGCTGCGTGAATGTTGACTAGTATAATAATAGCTTGTTTCAGAAAGCTAAAAGCAAACAGATTTCAAGCGACCAAAAAAATAAAAGACAGCAGTTCTTGTTTGAGAATCTCCATACAGTATATTCAGACTGATTTAGAATGAAATCTCGGCAGAGCCTCCAGAAGGAGATACGGAACTGAAAAAAAGAGAAGTTCATCCCAAATCCCTCAACCCCTCTCAGCTACTTTGACAAAGATACTGAGGTTCCAGGAGGCGAGACAGATGCTCCAAAGCAAAGAAGTGCAGCATATAAGAAAGCAAGCTTACATATGTGGGGGGAAAAAGCCTGAGAGAGAAAGAGCGGAAGGGAGAGAGAGAGAGAGAGAATGGGATGGGATGAGAGGGCGAGAGGGGAGGATGCTGTGCCGATGGTTCATCAAAAATTAATGCCGACCGCATCGGTATAGAGATCACGTAGTGGAAAAACAACACATGCCAACAGCCTTGAGTCTCCTGCCTCCGCCCTCCTCCCCCCCACTCCCTCCTTTGCACCGGCACAGGGCCTTTCTGATCAGGTGGAGGGGGGAGATATGAGCTCTGACACCTTCAAGAGTTCACACACAGTGCCATGCCTCTAATTGCAGGAAGTTCCACCAGTGCAGCCGCTGTACATCTGTAGCTCTACCCTAATTGCTGCATTTAATACCCCTAAAATTGAGATCTGAGGCACATTGTGCGTACTAATATGTGTTATTGTATGAGGAAGCCATTATTTCTGTCCGCGACATTTATTTATTTATCTATTACTTTTTTAAAAGGTGAATAAGACATGAGGAAAAAAAGCAAAAACAAAACAGCGCAGCGATGAATTTCAATGCGAATGGAACAAGTGGAGGAGGCGTAATATGGACCAAACTCTGCCCTGCACATATACACCAATTATGCAGCCGAGTTGCCTTTACAGCTGACTAGATGGAAGCGGGGTCCGATGCAAATCAATCACTCTCTCCATACATTATGTGCTCTTCATTAAACTGAAAGTGATGACAGAGCTATCATGTGCCTCTTTACTGATGACCTAGTGCAGTGCATCAGTCCATTAAAAGTCCGATCCTTGCAAATCTGCAGCGATATTGTCGAGCAGCGGTGTGTGTGTGTATGTATGTATGTATGTATGTATGTGCCGTACCTGCTGCGTTGACTCTGTTCAAACCCCTGGGGATGTTCTCTTTCTCCGTGCTGGTTTCATTCACCAAAGAGCTCTGAGCACTGTGTGGAGGACAATGGTCAAAGGGGTTATGAGAAAATATGCATGTATGTGCATTTACATAAACAAGTCCAAAGTTTCAATGACTGACCAGCATGACAGCGCAGAGACCTAGTGGTACAGAAAGTGGAACGGGCATTACTGTACTGTGAAAAGTGCCATTAGCAAATTAATCCTTCGTGGCGTCGTATCATTTTATATATGAAATCTGACAATATCTGTCAAACCCCTTCTGTGTTGGCCACACACACACTTCACACGCCCAATCCTCCATTCCCGTCTCCAAAGCACTTTTCCTCCCACTTAACGCCTCAAACGCAGAGACGGAGAATTCGATGTGAGCAAGCACATTAGGAGGAATAACTAGTAAAAGAAAGTGAAGCCTCTTCAAAGTAGTGGCGTGCTAATAGCTGTGGGCTGTCACTAGTCCTGTGAGTGGGTATGGAAGATCTGCCTGCATGAAGTCTGACAGGTGTCTGGAGTGTATACGTCTGTGCACGTGCGCGTGCGCTGCATTGAAGCGGAGTGCCATCCGTATTACAGGGAAGAGGCTTGTTCCTTGGTAATTGGCTTGTTCAGTAGCCAGGAAGGAGCTCCCAGCAGTGAGGAGGAAACACACGTCCTGTCACGTTGCTTGTTATTAGCAGGGACAAGGCTGAGAAGAGATGAGATGAGCTCTGTGTGTGTGTGTGTGTGTGTGTGTGTGTGTGTGTGTGTGTGTGTGTGTGTGTGTGTGTTTGAAAGAGTCCATAAGAGTGTCTGGTATAAGGGCATACCACTTCTTATCTCAAACCACTTCACCCAAGTGTCCCCTGTCCATATAGGCTGGCAGCAGTGGAGGTTGACAGTACTTGGCTTGTACACGCCCCAGTCTCTCCTTCCCTCATGGTCTACTTTAGGAAGCCAGCATGCTGTCAGTGGCCCAGCTATCAATGCTAGGCCTGGGGCTGCACGTTCCCTTGGAGGCAGAGTCTCAAGAAACTTGTGAGAAATACTGGAAGTAATGGGGAAGTGCATGTCAATAGCAAAAACAAAAACATGTCCCTTTTATCTGTGGAGCTGATGTAGTTACAGGCGTTTTCTTAAATCCAGCTGATATTGACTATATTCAGGTCTGGTCAGAAGAGACAAAGGCAAAGTAATGACGTAGTTCAATGCTTTGAAAAGATAACAGCAGTACACAGGGCTTGATTAAGCCAGCAGGAGAAGATTTAGTGTAATTACAGCTCCGCTTCTGCTAAAGGCACTCACTGCCCAGCAGGCAAGTCAAACGGCCATCTAAGTAGTCGCTCTGTCGGCTTGGTATGGCTTGGACGTATGCTCAAATGCCAGCCTGTCAGTTGGTGCAGAAGAAGCACACTCGCCATCTCACACACTACAGTGGCCTCAAGTCACAGTAAAACAGCCTAATGCGTTCTAACAGCCAGAAATTAAAGATAAAGGGGTCATGTGGCTCCTCTCAACCTTTATGACCTGCTCCTGCTCTTTTCATGAATCCAATACCAAACATCTTGCTAGGATTTTGTCTTGTGTTCTACCGACAGTTTGAAAAGACAGATCAAACGGATCTGCAACCATTTAAAACCAAAACTTCTGTATTGAAACACCGCAGTCACATTCATATTATTTAAAAATCTGCCTTTTTCCAAACGTTGTCTTATCCTGTTAAGGACTATGAATTACTGACAAGTGCTCTAACAACAAATATAGTTGAGTTCTTTATATAGAATATTTAAATTGTTTTATTGAGTCATAGCAGCTCCAACAGCGTAGAGAAGTGTATTGTAAATGCTTAGAGATTGAGGAGTGTGCCAGACTCTTAAATTCTTCAACAAAAGATGTGTTAATTGATTAAGAGTGTCAACATCACTAAAAATATGTATAATATCATACATTCGAGCATGGAAAATGAGGAAACAAGATTTCCTTTTGGTTTCTGTTCTCAATTCATCACAGGCTTTGTCATTCTGATTTCATTCTTTCTTTCAGGGTCAAATGATTTTACATGCCCTTTGGCATTTCTTTATCTCATCCGCACAGATTGCGTTCCTTGTTTTATTCAGTTCTTCTCATGTCTATGTCAAAACAAACTAAACCCTTGGAACTGTGGGGAAAGCAGAAAGTAGAAAGAGCAGAAAGCAGTGATGGAGGGAAGAGGGGATCGGGTCAACACATGAACCAGTAGCCTTCGAATGAACTTGCTCCCTGGTGGCTCCTCCCCTTCCCCAGGCCAACTACCTGCTGGTGGAGCAGCAGATGTCTGATACCAAGCATGGAGAGTGTGTGTGTTAGCATTCAGAGAGGGACTTAGTATGTGAGTATAGATCAAGAGAGGTGAAGAAGGAGGGGTGAAGGCTGAGCGCTGGTGGTCGTAAGGGAAGACACACAAAGGCCTGATGGGATATCCTAGTCTGTCTACGGCTTCCTGTCCAAATCAGACTCAGCACTGTGTGTGTGTGTGTGTGTGTGTGTGTGTGTGTGTGTGTGTGTGTGTGTGTGTGTGTGTGAGTGAGTGAGTGAGTATGTGTGTGTGAGAGAGATGTGAGGGTCTAACCTCCCTATGCACCCCTCCTTTCAGCCAGCACACACTGATAGGATCAGACCTGGGCATGACCCATCACATGCCAACTCCTCACGCTCCGTCTGACCTCCATTTGCCTCTCTCCAGCTTTCCTTTAGTCCCTCCATTCATGCATCTCTGCTTCTCACCCCAAACCCACCCACACACACGCACACGCACACACACACACACACACACACACACACACACACACACACACACACACACACACACTTTCATCCTCTCTCCAGGTGTTCCTTTGTTCCTTTTCACTCACATTTCTCATCGGGTCTGTACATTTTCACCCATTTTGCCTTTAAATGTATGAGTGGAAACCTGACAATGGAGGCACAGTAGACTGCTGGTTGACTAGTTCTGCTATTTTAGACACACACACAAGCAAAAAAAAAAAAATGAAAGACAGATGCAGCTAGTTTAAATGCACTTAAATGTGCACTGTGCCTTTAAGAGACTTTTGGGGAAGCAACAAACCATAATGATAGAGAAAGTATTTCATTTGATACGGTTTTAAAAGGTGAAGCAATTGTGAAAGTGCAAACACTCACGGTGTTTACTGCCTGACTATATCTAAGGAAGTTAGCCTAAGTCCAATCTAGACTAAACTATTGGCCCGTGTGCAGCCCCGTCCACTGCATGTATGTCTTCACAATGTTCTGCCTTAGGCTCTTATGAAAATGTGCCTGAGAGATGAACAGTGGTATAGACGGACAGCTGTGTGTATCTGACCTGCAGTCGGTCCCCTGGCTGGTGCAGCTGTGGGAGGTGGGTCCGGTCCTGAGGCGAGCACCGGTGGGACTCTGAGCTAAATTTTCCAGAGCAGGCATGTAGGACAGCACCTGTCAGAACCACACATACACACACAAGGTTAGACATTGCCTTTACAGTGCAAATGGATGCTTGTGTCTTTATGGGACTGAGGAGGCACAAAGACATCAACCAGATGTTCTACTGCAAGGTAATACGATGGGTAGACTACATCAGCCATATTTTTGTCTGTGACAGAGAACTGTAATATGATCTATTACACTGCAAAGTTAACTAATGCAGAACATCTGTGTTTTATTCCTTTCTATGGTAACACAAGAGCAAAGCAGAAAAATAAATCTGAATAACTAAAAGCGGCATATTGATCTAAAAATATTAAAATCAGTAATCAGTTCCTTAATTACTTTAGTATTGTCTGTGTTTTACAAACATTGGCGTGTGTGTATATATGTGTGTGTAGTTTTATCAGAATTGTAATACACTTTAAAATCAAAAGGTTTTTTTCCAGTATATGAACCGAAAACGGCTGCCAACTGAACTCTCTAAACTTGCATTTCACAAAATGCCACTCAATGTCTTCATGACTTACAAAACTAAGCAGCACATGACTGATATGATTGACACAAGTAAGTAAATTATTACAAAGCCTGTCAATGACAAAATAAATACAGGACTAATAAGGTTTCCTGCGAGTAGGTAATGGGAAATCGAGTGAAGAACAAGAAACAAACACACACACACACACACACACACACACACACACACACACACAAAAATCAACAAACCATTTTCTTAAAAGAGAGGGGTTCATCTCCAACTGTGAATCCATTTCTGCAGCAAAGACTCCTAAATATGGCATCTGCCATCATCAACTTAAGTCTGGTAGAGCGAATCCTGACAACCAGCTCTGCCAGAACCTCCGGAGATACATCTACAGGACGAAACAGAGGGAAAAAAGGTTGGATACTATACTGTCAGTGATGGCTGGGTTCATTGAAAGAAAAAGTGTCGCACTAGAGCAGTATTTTTTTTAAATACCAAGAGTTATAATGGTAATTATTCTGCTAAATATTGTGATTAAATTACTTAAACTATGTATTTCATCGCACGTTCTATTTTCTGGTGCAGTATTTCTAACATTTGTACTACATAACTGGTCACATACAGACAGTGCAGAAGTATGAATGTAAGGCTTTTTCTATTTTTATTCCATACCCTGGCTGATGACAGCAAAGTGCTCTGCTAGGTCTTTTAGGCCCTTTTCCACCAGGTTCTGGTTCAGCTTGAAGTGCTGCTGACACCAGAACTCCACCAATACAGACAGGAGGTCCAGCAGAGTGTCAGCCAAATGCAGCTTCTGCCTCTCATCCCTCTCAGCGTAGTCCTTCGGGGAAGATAAACAAGTTAGAACGCTTCAAGAGTAGGAGTGACGTTGTTTTTCTGGTCTGATCACAAATCTGAAGCCAACTGGTAATTATCTTGGCTGATGTAACACACTATCCAATGACATGCATGAGTTCCACGGGATTTACCTCAATGACAGCCTGTACCAAGAGCTGGGTTAGTTGTTTCACAGCTCGGGACAACAGCGTGGAGCGCTCCCACACAGTCCAGAAGGTTCCAACCAGCAAAGATCCTGATGCTGAAGCCGGAGAGACTCCTGTCGCCTCAGGCTGCACAAAATCCCTGAGCAGAAAGAATAAACTGTTAAATGTAACAATCATTTATTCTAACAAAAAGAGTTGTGTTAACATTTGATTCAACGTGTAGTCAATATAACATGCAGTTAAGTTTAGTAGGTGACAGCAAATAGTTGCTGACTTAAGGCTTTTCAAATTAATACACGCAAGTGCAAACTGAAGAATATAAGTCTTGTTCCTAAATCTTAAAAATAAGTTCCAAATCCTCAGCTATGATTTGTTGAGGATTTATTCATTTATTTATCAGGAACAGTGCACATTAATCAACATTTCGTTTCCACCTAATGTTAGTGTGCCATTTGTGGGAAAAACCCCTTCACAACTCTGTCCATGCAGGAAGGATTAAAAGCTTCGTTGATGAACAGATATGAGAAAAAGCCCTGCCCCATCTCCCACACTGTATATATCAAAGTTACCCGGTGGTGACAGAGTGGAGTTCCCCCTGGAAAAGCTTGAGGAAAAATGCCAGGAGGTCACTATGGAAATGTAACAGTCTTGGCAGGGCAGGTCCAGGGAGCGGATGACAAGTGACCTCACTAGACAGGCAGTAGCTGAAGGAATACACAAATATAGAGAAACAGAACATATATGAGAAAGTGATTGTATTACATTTTCAATAAATGTCACAAATGAATATTTAATACTTAATGCAAGTTATATTATTGGAAAAGAGGGTTGGAAAAGTATCTGTTTCCTAACATTTCAAATGCAAATAGAAAAACTTGACAGGAAATCTCATGTGATATGAGCTTTACCTGATGGCTGTCTCTAGAAAAGGCCACAGGCCCGTTTTACATCGAGGACACTGCAACACCTGGGCAAAATATTTCTTCACTGTGCTGGGAGCCAGCCAGGGAGGGTTGGTGACAAGCAGGTTATACATGACCTGCTGGAAGTTTCTCAGGAAGACAGATGTGGCGTTACCCTGTGACAAAATGAACAGACAATTGAAGATTGAGCACTTTGGATATTTGGATATTCAATAAAAATGATAAATTACACTTTAGTCTAATGGCGGTAATAAAAAAAGCGACCAAAATTCTAAAAATGTAATGAAACAGGTTATACTTTGATGCAGCCCCTGAGGTGCAGCAGCAGAAGGGGATTTCTGCAGTCTGGTAATTCTGGTCTTACCTGTTGTGCGTATTCTAAGAGGGAGACCAGGTATGGCGCTGGGGGCAGCAGGCCAGGAAACATAGCACTTCTGATTGAGTCCAAGGCTTCAGTGAAGAGACCACACTCTATCATACTACCGACATTGCTGAAGTCCGTTTCTGTAGCCTGGTGGAATAAAAGAACAATGATGAAACGTAAGGGGAATATGGAAAGGAGGAGAAAACATTGCACTCAAAGAGACGGACGGCAGAGAGAGGAGGGCAGAAGGGTAATAGAAATAGGAAGTGAATGGGCATCAAAAGTTCCCAGAGGTCATTTCTGACTGTCTGTTACCGGCAAAGAGCATATGGATTCAGAAAGTACAGAATGGAAACACATAAGCACTTATAATAGCAATCGGATGGAGATCCACTTGGGTAATGTATGGACAGGACAGTGGAGAGTATTGTTAATAGGCCTGCCAATCAAAACTCTCAGATCAGCTGACAGTGGTGGTTAAATTGGTGACCTGAGTATGATGCGCCCTTGCTCTAGATGTCACTTTCCATTGAAATGTATGACATAAAGGAAATTGAATGACCTGATCTTCCTGATGAAACACATAGTTATTTTAGAGATGTATGGCAGTGATCAAGGGTGGGGGAGACGGGTGGGTGTGTGCGCTTGTCTACCTGGGACTGTGGCCGGTACGGGTCATGGTAACCCAGAAATTCAAGGAGGCACAGTCTCGGCCGGCCCTAAAGCAGAAGACCCCATTAACATTGGAGAAGACATACAACACTGGGGACAAAAGGTAATTCAGGTTGGCAGAATGTAGACCAACTAAGAGCTTCTCTGCAACATGCTTTCACACACAGACAAACACACACACACCTCCTGTTTGATGACATAGTCCCGGAGCTCTGTCTCCAGCTTAGAGAAGTCCACATCAACAAAACCGTCTTTTGTTGTCTCTGCTGGCTCATCATTAGTTATGTTGAACATCATATCCACACAATTGCTCTGCCAAAGAAAGAAAACGGCAGTTTTAGACGTCTGAACAACATTCTCAAGCCAATATTGTTACATTTAAATAACGCTTTAATTTAAAATCGTTAAAGTAATAGGTCAAATAAAAGCCTTTAAGACTTGAGAATAAAACTGAGGACATTTAATATAAAAGATTGAATGGTAAAATTAAATTAGTATAACATGATGAAGCCAGATAATAAATGAAGACCATATATTTTACATAAATTAGTCTGACTTACCCCAAAGAGGTGCTGGACAATGTGGCTTACAGGGTAGCAAGGAGCATTGTGGGACTTTGAGTCCTCTGTGACGGGTTTAGCCATGACATGAGTGACAGAGGCATGAGTGGGAGGAGGGCAGTGGTATACTTTGGCCCGGCCTGCTTTCAGGAGCCTGGGAAATATTAAAGTAGGACTCATCTAGCATCATACTCTGCAACATTTTATTCATACACGGATTGGTTGTTGTGATTTGCGTTAAAGTATGTTTGTGTAACACCTTACCGTTTGAACATGGCCCTGCGGGTGGGCTCTTGGACCATCAGGAGAACCCTCCAGCCCTGGAAGGCCCCGGTAACCCTCCCACTGGCCACCTTCTCCCTCCACTGCCTGACAGGGTAAACGGAAGACGCCACACCTGTGGAAATGGCAATTTCATAGGGTCCCTCTGTGAGCCAGGAACCATTCTTAAAACTGTCCAGCACATATTCTGGAGTCACAACCCACTTTCCTGGTAGGGGAATGAGAGAACAGTGGTGCTGTGTCAATCTTGAGACTTCAAAAAATGAGAGCTGCAGTGAGGCATTGGAAGTAGTTTGGTTAGACAAGCAGAATTGATATAGTCAGGGTGATCAGATATGAATTATTTTTCAGCATTAATAATAATCAGAGTGACTGACCTGCAGCGCAGGCTGCCAAAAACTTCTCGCTGGACAAAACCTGAGGGATTATGAGATGGGTGGAGGCCTGCTGGTAGACCTAGAAGATGATCACTGAATCAGTCTAATGACATGTAACAGACAACAACAAATGGCAGACGACCAGACCTAGTTCTTTAGATGTAATAGATCAAAGATATTCCTGTAGGTGGGGCTTTAAAACAACAGTGTGATCATCATGACATAAATGGATTAATAATAATATCAAACTGTCTCCTAATCCTGTGTGACTAACACTGCAATAGCAGGACGTAACCTACTACAGAGAAGTGGATATTTAAACAATTTATACATTACATACATACATACATACATACAATATACACACACAAATATATGGATTAACGCTATGTAATAATTCATCAGTAGGTATTTAAATCACTACCATAAAAGTTGTAAAAAACTACAGCAGTTCATCATACTAAAGTATGAAGCACATCTTTGCCAGTGTGAACACACCTACAGTGTGCAAACATTGACAGGAAAGAACCAGAGGCATTTCAGAGAATTTTTCTGCATGTTTACCCAGAAGACAAAAAACAAAAAACCACAGTATGTTCCTAATTCTAGCTACACGTGGCAGTTAACGGATGATGCATACAATACTGTCCATGTAAATGAATGCAGTTCAGCACCACTGCCATCTGAATACACAGGAGGATTCAGACTAATAGAATGGCCTAATGTCTGACTGTGGTTAGACAAGTCATTCATTCAATGGATTGACAGAATACTCCTTGGATTCAGTTCAGTTGGATTGAAGGCCTTTTGCCAAACTATTTTACAGCCTTAGTTATACAAAACTCACTGAGCCTCCAATGTATTTTCCACCCAGCTGCTGGATTATCTGGACCAAAACTCTCTTCTTATCTCGGGTCTTGATCCCAGAGATCTGGAAAACGTGCGTGCAGCTCGCCATCCTGACGACGAGAACGAAGATGAGACAAAATGAGGCGAAAATCTGCAGCATGTACATTAATTACACTACATTCACTGGAGAACATATTGCTGCAATTCTTGTTTTTGGATTTTCTGCAAGTTAACACTATTAGAGAGACAGGAAGGGGACCCTTCATATTGCCTGAACTCAATGACGTATGGTGATATATTAGGCATTTCACCGGGAAGTTACTTGAACACAAACCTAATATGGGTCTATTAAGACTTTGTCCTATATGAATAGATTTTGACAGACTTGTACCTTTACAGTGTCAGGGTTGATTAAATTACCAAAAAATCACCAGTATACAATGTACAGTCAAAACACAGCTGGTTGATGGTACCTTTCCTCATTCCACTGATGAACACTCACAGTATGTACACAGGCGCGCCAAAACTGTGACACCCGACATCCAATGTCGTGAGCAGAGTTTTGTATCAGCGATTGGCTGCTTCTTCCAAAAATATGATCAACTTTACAACGACTTTGCTCAGTAGTGTTAATAAAAGTGCGATAGACCAGCTCATGAGGCAAATTCACCGCCCGACCGTCATGTGTTGACAGATTCACGGCATAGCTAACTATTTTGGAGAGGGGAGACTATGCATATAGTATTATGGTTTGTACGAATTAGCAACGTTAAAATGACTGTATCTTAGAGTAAAATTATGTAATAAAATATGGCTTATATGTCTTAGGTATATAATGTCAAATGTAAGTAAAATTTACGTATATTCCCGCCACTATACAGGAACCTCCCCCATTTGGTTTGTCAGTTGGACTAGTCCATCTAGCGGAAGTTTGTATTGAGCTACTTCCAGGTTGTTGTCACGGACGCTCTCTGTCCCCGGAAATAGCCACAATAACTGGATATCATGCGTATAACACTGTAGCGGTTGAATAACAGGCATGTTTGATCGATCGATAACAATAACTTGATTGTGTCAGAGAGGCTGTTAATGAAGCCGCACGGCTGTTTGCTAAAACGGTACGTTACGTTACGTGACAGTGAAAGATAAGCTTCCCATCACAGTAATTTAATTATATCTACGTTAACCTACGTTGTGGCATGTTTGCTGTTCAGTTTTCTCGGTTTACAGTTTTGTTATAGCTACATGTTGCGTATAGCTTAGACAAATGTCAACAATAAGTGACCGTAAATGAAGCTAGTCGTTTTTGTCCCTACCGTTACATGTAACTGATTGGCATTTAAACGAGAGCGAATATAAAGGAGCGTATTAAAGGTAAGGAACACATGTTGGATCAATGCAGATGTTTATGTTACACAGGTGCCATGTGAATCCACCACATTTAAAAAAAGAAAAGAAGTTACAGATAATCTTCTAAAACCAGCAATTACAGTGACTCTTATTTGTTATGCAGAGACACAGATCTGTATGTGTCACATGGCCAAATACCACAACAAGCAATTCAAAGTCAACAGCAACAAGTATGTCTCTCTCACTGACATGCTGCTTATATCTACCAACAGATGTTTAATGTTAACACCAGAACGTATTGGATAAAACTATGAGCGTAGAATATTATCAAATGAGCAATGTTATCAAGTTTTTGATCAATAGTCAAAATCAAGTTTTGATAATCAGGCACAAGTGAAACAAAAACACCAAACATTTGCTGGGCACAGCTTTTCACATGTGATGATCTGTCACTTTTCTCTGATTGGTTTGTCAACTTAATACGTTTTGCTTGTATGCTATTGTTTGAAAACAAAACATGAACATTACATTTTAACTGATGGTTGTATAAATTGTGATGGGCATTTTTTTTTTTATTGTTTTTGATGCTCTGTGGATGAAATGATTAATCAGTTAATCAAAAATAGGATCCAGAAGGCCTGGATGTGTCTCACTAAGTTAGGTCACATGATCAAACACAGCAAGTAACTCAAGACCTCGACTCTCAGGGATGTGTTGCTGTCACCTATCCACTTATATTGTTAATAATGTTATGATACTAAAATATAATGTAATTACATGAAAATATAATGCATTATAAGCCCTGTAAATTAAATGATTTGAAATGATCATTTATCAGCCACTTTACAAACTTAATCAACAACCATTTTGATAATCAATGAATTATTCATTGATTAATCATAAGTACAAGACAAGAAGTTAGACGATTTGGTTTGGTGAATTGGGTATTTATCACTATAATCTGACATTTTACGAACTAAAAGATTGATCACTTATTAAAGGTATTGATAATACAAATAATTGTTTGTATTGATAGATTTACTTTCTACTTGGCAGATTCTTTGTCACCCGTGCAGTTATAAAACCAATAAAACCTTAATGTTTATGTCAATTCTCTTACAATAAATGCATGTTTAGGACAGGAGTATTTAACTTCATGGCAGTTGGGATGCTATAAGCTACACAATATGAGCTGCTCCACTGTGACAATATTGTCTTGTATTTCAATATTAATGTTAATGTAATGGACTCATTGTTCAGGGTACTTTAATACTGTTGAATGATGATGATTGTTCCACAAAACAGCAATGACAAGTCATATCAGGATTAAGTCATGTTTTATTCATTCCCTCAGTGTAGGCTAATCACAGGGGCATTTATTATGATGATGGCGAGCTGTTGCACCACAATTTCCGAACAGTCTTATTACACAACATATTTTAAGAAGATATTATGTACACATATTTCCCTATAGTAAAGACAAAAAGTGTCCAATATATTTTAACCAGATTTGTGCCTCCTAAATTGAGCAGAACTATCACAATATTAAATATGATGAGATTAAAGCCCATCACTAAGAAGACAGGACTTATTGTAAAAAAGACAATCATTCAAAGGCAGTACAGTGTAGCAGGACCACATGGTTGCACAGTAACTGTGAAGCCATGCTCCCCCTGGGCATGTATGAGAAGTGAGTAGTTCTCAGCAGTATTGTGATCTTAGAATATGCACCTATTTAATTTATTATGTTTCCTTTACAGCAGACTGTTAGGTGCCCCCCTTTAAAATAATGTTGACTTTAACTTGACATGCTCTAAGTGGCTTTAAAGCGACGGCCTGTGGGACGTGCTGCTAAATATTTCAGGACAAACTCATTACTGTAAATGGGCCTGTGTGTTAGCCTAGCTGGGGTAGACAGGTAGTGGCAAGAGAGATAAGACAGTGGTGTGTGTGTGTGTGTGTGTGTGTGTGTGTATGTAAGCGGCTGTTTCTTTCCCTGTTCTAATAGCTGTGGAGTGGATGTCTCAGAAAGGCAGTGTCTCAGCGCCTGGCCCAGTTGTCCCTGTTGCAACACTGTGAAACACACAGGGGCTCCGCCAACATCTGCTTTGTAAAGAGCTAATGACAAGACAATGGAGACCGGAAGATTTAAAGTATAGTACTAATGAGGCCCTGTGTGCTGCTTGGAGAATCCTGACACACACTCACTTACGTGTACACACTCATGCTCAAGGTAACAGATGATATGTTGGTAGACCAGGAGGTAGACACCCAGCAGACATACAGTACAGTGTACACATTCGGACCTTCTGTCCATCTGTCTGTCTGTCTTTCATGCACTACACACACAACACACACACACACACACACACACACACACACACACACACACACACACACACACACAGATAGCATTACAAATCACACAAACACACACACACACACACACACACACACACACACACACACACACACGCATACACTGTCTTGCTCAGCCCAAATAATTACAATGTTGAGTTCCTAATCCATGGATTTTAAATTGTATTCCCTTTTAGCGATGGCTGAGTATGGACCCTTGCTCAGACAGTGGCGCAGAGGGAGCATGATGATGAGGGGAAACAGTAAGAGAGAAGAAGAGAAGGAGAAATAATAAAGGACAAGCTTAACTGGTGAGGCTGTCAGCGGAGGAAAATAATATTTGTCCAGCTGGACAGGCCTCCCTTTGTGCAGGCTAAATGAATGTTGAGCTTCCTGTCTGCCCTGTCAGGGAGAGTGGCATCGACTGTATGCAGCAGCGAAGAAGCAGAGCGGAGTGTGGGGAGCTGTTTGGAGTTTGACAGGGATTATTAAAATCAGAGCAGATGACGAGGAAGGGGCGAGAGGCGGAGTGTGAGAAAGCCAAATTGACACAGACACTCTCCATTACCTTCCACTTGACTCGCGTTGATGACAATGTTGATATGAGACCCAGCAACACGGCACCGGCATGGGATTGGCTGTTAGCATGAGCGTTAAGCACCACAGGGGGGGGGGGGGGGGGGGGGGGCCCTCAGTTGTGGCAGAGATGTAAGGAGATGAGTTGTTTATTTAAAGCCTCAACTGAAGAGCATCTCACCTCATTGTTTATTTATTAAGTCTGTTTTTTTTTCTTTCTTTGTTAACTCACTGTAGTGTCAGTAGGTGGAAATGGTTAGAGGCTGAGGCAATGCATTTTGATCAGGGGTCCTCCTACAGCAAATGATTATTTGAGGGAAGAGGAGGGGAACTGGAAGAAACTGTTTTTGTTGATGATAAGCTTCCTTTTGTTTCAGGTGTTTCAGGTCCAATTGATTTGTGCCTCCTAATAAGACTACTGTTTGAGGAAATTTCAAATTATTCTAGTCCACATGACTGTGTGTGCGTGTGTGTGTGTGTGTGTGTGTGTGTGTGTGTGTGTGTGTGTGTGTACAGAATTACCCTGCATGTTCAGTTTCTTGACAGACAGCTGTGATAATACACTCCAGATCTCTGTTATTTGGTGTCAGCCTAAATTGTTGATTTAATCCTGACACCCTCGCTGTCTTTCTCATTATTCTGCTTTATGAACTGGTACATGTCATGTCGAGTGTTGGTGAAGTTATACAGTAGGGTCGTCTCTCTCTTTTCCCTGCAGAGCAGTATGGAGTGGCCTGGGGATTTTCCTGAAGACCATGCCTTTGTGGAGCTGCCGGTTCCAGGGCTTTCCAGTGAGCTGGACTTTGAACAACTCCTAAAAGACACAGAGGAGAAACTCAATCTCAATGCCAACAGGTCAGTCAGAGTAGCAAAAGCATTAAATTGCCCTCTTGAACCCTTTTAGCTTAAATTAGAATAGTTCTGTCCTTCACAGTTTTATCACCTTGATTTGACTTTCACTTGTCCCCCCCAATCACTTTTACTTCACTTTAAAAATTTAAACTATAGTATGTCAAAGCCAAGTTAAAATTAAGTACAGTCCCATCTGAAAAATACACCCCAAATAAGAAGACGTGGATGAGAGAGTAACGTTTTATTTCCTGATGGGGCCTTCCATTTCTTTCTGTGAATCTCAGGTAAATGACAGGAAGAGAAGCACTTCATAATGTGCAATTTAGAATGAGAACACAGCACTGGCAAAATTACATAAATGTTAAACAGTTACTCCGCCAAAACATAATTAATGCTTCATGTTTACTTTGATGGATTATATTATTCTCAGGAAATGTTCACAAGTTGTTGTTCATATTGTACAAATATGCTCAGATTTCCTTTGGCTGACTATGTGTAGATACTTGCAGGAATGCAAATAATTTTAGAGAGAGAAGAAACCTCCATGACAAACCTAGAAAAAACACAGATAATATTGTTTACACTGACAGAAATATGATTAGTGTTGCAGAGGTAGAAATATGAAATCATGATTAAAAGCTGAAAGGCTGCATCCATATTCTGTTTTACTTTTCTCTTTCTCTCCCTGTCACTCTATCTTCCTCCGTATCACTCCTAAAAGTTCAATCATGTCAACCTTCTGAATGTCCAATTTACCAATCACACTTGACGTGCCTTCATCATAGTTTTTTTAAATACATATTTCAGACTCATTCCAAGAGTGAATGTAGAATTGATGTACTTACGTATGAAAATGCCTGCATGTTTTCAAAAACATATCAATATTAAAACTTTTAATTTAAAATAAAGAGATTTCTTTCAACTGAAAGAAATTTCAGCTGTCAGCTATGTCTGGTTTCCTTAGTTGGAGTAAAATGATAAAGAGAAACTTCGTCCACACAACCCTTTAGAAATATGGCAGAAAAAAGATCCTGATCCGAAACACAGATGTCTAACAAACCTTAAATGGTCTGTAAGTGTTAATTTTGACAATAATTTTAAAATTAGTTTGAGTATTATTTGCTAATTAGTAACTGTAGTTGGTTTAAGTCACATTCTAGTTTTTTTTTAAATGTGCTTCTGTAAAGATTTAGTCAGTGGAAGACATTTTGAATTGTTCCTAATTTTAGTCAATGTTTCAGTCATAATTATCTCAGACCGTTTCATGTTAAAAAATTCCAATGAGAAGTACGCATACCTTGAACTATGTGTTTAGTCATCAAGTCGCAATGGCTTCATTTTTTAAAGACCTGGAGCGTGCTGCCTGTTTTTTTGGAGTTGGAATGGAGTTTTTTTTTTTTTTTTTTAGCTTAGGCCAAGCTTCTTCCCATTATGTGGGTAAAGATAGGTGAAGGTTTGGGGAAATATGGATGTACTTTATTAATCCCAAATTTGGAAATAATTGAACAAGGGTATGCAGGATGTATATGTTGCTACATCTTTAACATGCTCTTCTCTGCTGTTTGTTGCAATGCTCATTTTCAATTAGAAAAAATGTTAATGGCGCAAGGCAAGCTAATTGCTAACACAGTGAGAATTTGTACTTGCACTTAAATAATTGGTTAAAAGGAAAACAACCATTGCTTTGAGATGACTACTGTATATAGGTTATCCCCTGAACAGAGCCAACTCTTTTGTCTCGTCTTTACTCGACAGGGCATAATGAACATCATTTATGTTGTTACAATTTAGTCATGAAATAAAAGGAAGTCAATGAATACTTTGGCTAATCGTCAAAACTTTGTTGGCAAAATTCTCACTGACCTACGCCAGGTAATGTGTCACTCTGGCAGCAGTGTGAAGGAATGAAATGAAAGATTATCAAATCCAAAGTCTGATTACAACAGACTCCGAAATTAAAATAATTAAGTCGGTCTCAACAGCTGAACTTGCAGTGTAGCCTTAAACTGATCTCTCACAATACCCTGTATGTAATGTGTCTGTAAATGTAGTTTGTAGTTCATGGTTGAGCTGATTTGAGGTAAGTGTATTATGATTTATAAAGAGGCCATGATTACACTTTAAGAATCATCTTACAATGTTCCATGGTCAAGTATTTGATAATACAAACTTAAATTCTGTTCTTGCTCGTTCAATTTCATTAATTACAATGGAATAATGAATATTCTCATTATGTGTCATAGAAGAAAATACAGTGCAGCAACATTTTTTATTATTTTATTTTCTACCTGTGCACTGTCACTGAAGACTGAAATATAGACGTCTGTCAATGATAGCAGACAGGAATAGTTGGAGAGCACAAATAGACTGATAAAGAGAGAGACATGGGGAGGGTGGGAGATCTATATTTCAGGTCTTTTATTGTTTGTGGCGTTGGGATGCTGAGGGCATATGATGAAGGACAGGCTAAATGTGGCAAGTGAACAAAGCCTCACTCTGGCACCATTAGTGTCTGGGTCTCATCCCTTCCTCTCTCTCTCTCTCTCTCTGCCTGTCTCTCTCTCTCTCTCTCTCTCTCTCTCTCTCTCTCTCTCTCTCTCTCTCTGCCCCCCCCCCCCCCTTCTCTCTCTTTCTTTCCTTCCTCCTTCTAAATGGGAACATAATAATTGAAGATTCCACATCTTGAAACGAAAACCCTTGGGTAGGTAATTCAAGGCTTATTACAGAAGGCCGGGCCATTTTTCTGCTTTCTAAGCATTAAAGGGTTATTTTGTGTTCCTGCAGATGGGAGTGGGATAACCATTATGAGAACAAAGCATCCAGATAATGGAGAATGAGTCTAAAAATAAGGCAATCCTCCTCTCGCCACGGGGGACCAGTGGTCAGTGTCTGTCAGGCTGCAGCTAACTTCCTCCCAGACTACTCCAGGACAGCCCTTTTACTGTCGGGACACATCCAGTCAAACACAATCTTGCAAGGCCTCTTTTTCGCCTCGACCAGGGTGGGCTGCAGCCATATATATAGCCACACACACATCCACAGCTCACTCACCTGCTGCCTAATTGACTTATCAGTGAATGGGACAAATTACGGAAGTGGAGGAGAGGAAAGGGAAACTGAGAGATGGAGGAGACAAAGTTGCCCACACCCGGGAAGGACTTCAACCTGTTTGGCGGTCGGAGTGACTGGCCTGCTCCCAGTTCTCAGATGTCAGAGATTTGCCTACGAGCCGCACCCTAATTGAAGGAGATTAAGATAGGCTGACAACGGAGCTGGCTCCCCTAAATTGAAATGCTGTAATCCATTAGTTTTCATCAGATGCGACAGTGGCGCGGTTCAGGGTTGGGTGGGGAGTGGGGCCGGGGAGCTGTGGGCTACCAGGAAAAGATCTCTAATGAAGTGTCAGCATAGGCGTGGAGACTGCGGAAAGGCCTCTAGTTTCACACTGGCAAGGCAAATGGCTCTGACTAGTCGCCAGCCAATCTTGATCAAGGTACAATATCAATACTTTTAAATTTGATACTGTGTGTGTGTGTGTGTGTGTGTGTGTGTGTGTGTGTGCGCGTGTGCGCACTTCTGAGAATCAGGATTTAGCGCATGTGTGCAAGCAGGTGGAGTTGAAAGCCTGCCACAGTACAATACCGTGCAAGGTTCCCTCTCAATGAACAAAAATACTGATTTGTAGTCCTTGCAGTATGTAGCTGATTTTGTGTTTAGCTGTGCGTGACACGTGTGTTAAGTTAGTATATCAGCTGTATCGGTTCTCCGGTATCATTGGGTGGCTGGGAGGTTGAGGGCTGAGGGCACTAAGTGGGAGACAGGCTGGGCCAGGACGGGATCTGTTTACAGCCTGTTCATTCAAGCCCATTCACTGCTTTTCCCCTCGCAGAATGGGGCTCTTTGATGAAGGAGATATTTAGTTCTCAGGCGACTGGTTTGGCACTGACTACAGCTGGGGCTTATTTGAAAGGGATCTCCCTGCCCCCGTTGCTTCCAACCCCCTACCTCCTGTAGGCGAGCGGAGCACGACAGACAGACAGCCCCACAGCAGCCCACCCACACTAAATTAATTCTGACAAGGAACTTAAGATAACGTCAAAGCGCTGACTAATCGCAGGATTGGGTTTCTGTAAGTCAGGGAGCTGTGAAATGTGCCATCATATCTAATAAAAGACCTCCGGTTGTTCCCTTTCTCTCTTAGCGGTGGTGAAGGTTGGGGGGGAGCGCGGGTGTGGTGTCGACTGTCTAGCTAGACTGATCTGAAAAACAATTAGATTTCACTTCAGCAGTGAAAGTGCAAGTGTGTGTGTGTGTGTGTGTGTGTGTGTGTGTGTGTGTCAGTTAGGATGAAATGATTGACATGTTTGTCAAGAGGCCTAAAGAATCCTTTCCTCCCAGTTTCTTCTGCTTCTTTCCTCATTCTCCGGGTCTTTTGTTGAGTTGTGCTCCGGCGTTTTTGCCATTACAGGTTTGTCCATTGTCATCTTAACTCAGATAGTTGAATGGTTTTATTTTCTGTGACTCCCCTGTTTTCTACCCATTTTTGCCTTCCTCTTCTCTCATTCGCTTTCTGTCTTTTTCCTTGGTGTCTGAGCTGCTGGCAGTGGAAGTCATCAGGTTCGGAGCTAATCCTGCCAAGTTGATTAGGCTGCAGGTAGCTTTTACACCAGCGGGCAAAAGGTCGCAACATTGTAGAGAGCTGGATGGACTTCTTGACACAGACCATCCACATTGACTTTATAACTTACAGCATAAGGCCCTAAGGAGGGGTAATTGAAAGGCGAGAGTAAGGAAAAGAAAATTAGGAAAGTAAGAGTGTTGAGGAGAGAGAAAAGAAAGAGGGGAAATGGAGAGAGACGAACTGTGGAGGGAAGGCCTGAGAATGGTTCTGCAGAGGCAAGTGCTGTTGCTGTAGCCATTAGAGTACATTGTTTTGTTGAGTGAAGGCAAGAGTGAGATGATGGGGAGTGGAACTAGAGAATGAAGCCCAGAAGCCATTCATTCTTCCCTCCTTTCTGTCTTAGTCTATAGCTTTCTATGGCTTTCAAGTCAACAATCTCTTGGGTCCACAATTGGCAATATTGAGTCTCAGAGACTGCTTGAAATGCCTTGTGGAGTCCCAGTCCCTATAAAGGTGGATGTTCTAGGAAGCTTAATCTGACATTAAAAATCTCAATTCTGTTATCAAGCTGAATAAAAATAGAAAAGCCACCCAGTTTGGATGGCTTTCTCCCACATTGGAGAAATCAGCAAGAGAGAGCTAGATTCCAAAAATTATCCAATTGTGTTGCCAACTATTTTCCAACTAAAGTAGCTAACATCACTAGCTCCAAAAGTCGCTAAAGCTAGTGAAAAAGTTGCCAAGTCTGCAACACTAACAGCCCTTCCCTTCAGGCCTCCTTCCAAAGCCACTCCACCAAAAGTATCATAATGAACGTAAACAATGAACATGGCTATTGTTGGTACTCATAACTGTCAAGCTAGCTGCTTTTGGAAGACTACGGTGACATGCCATATGTGCACTGGCAGAGTGTGCGTCATGCAGGAAGGCAGGTAGACATGTCATATGTAATGATTGGATGGGCTTATTACAGTCTTACGACAGCCATATATACTGTATTGTTTTTTTTAGAGCACTTGATTTATTGATTGAATTTCAACAAATATAACAAAAAATGCTTCTAAAATCCATCACCCATCCTAGCTTTAATGAACTTCAGAGGGTAGGTGGAAACTGAGCTGTACAGATGGAAGCCCATTTGAAACCTGCTGTCTATGTGAAGTCCTGGGGTGGAGCCCAGAACGAACGTCCTTGTTTATGACGTACTATAAACACACATACAATGCTTTGTTCTGTCATTTAATCTACAGCAGGGTTTCATTGCAAGACATGACAGAAATCTATGCTAAAAATTCAATTTGGAACATTTCTTACAATTGCATTTTTTTCTTAAATGTATGTTTCTTCTCTTTGTATTTTGCCTGCCCTGAGTGATTTAAAAAAATGGAAAGTGTTGTTTTGTGTAAACTGTATCCAGAAGTAAATTGTCTAGGGAAGTCAATGCTATATTCTCCTTAGTGAAAGCAAAGTCAGAGGTCACACAAACAAACCAATATCTAAACAGTCTTTTGTGTTGTTTAAAGTGATGTCTATTAATTTTACACACAGTGCCATCAGCAATCCTGAGCCATGCTGGCTATGATTTGACCTTGCTGAAGCCGTGTTTTACAGCTAGTTTGCTTTGGGCAAGCATAGCTAAGAGTTGCTGCACTCTAACAGTCTGTCACAAGTTGAGGCAATATCTTTCCCATACAATGTTCACAAGAAAAAGCAGGAACATGAACAGAAACCCACTCAAACAGGGTAAAAAAACAAAACACGATAAGGCCTATTTTAATGAGAGGTTTGAAAGTTCACTCCAAAACATACCCACCTTGTAGGCAAGGTGTCTGTTAGTCAGCAAGTTGGTGGCAAGAGAGTAAAGTGAGATGCATCATCTGGCCTGCCTAAAGAAGAAGAGAAAGTGAGAGAGATGGTTAAAGAGAGAGAGAGAATGATAGCATTAGGCAGTGTTCAACCTAGAGGATAGCGGTTTGTAACAGTCTATAACATTTTATTCCCCTTGCGTTTTTCCCCTCTGAAACGAAAGTGTGTCAGATTGAACGGTTATTTAATGTGTTGCCATTGTAAGACATCTGGATGCGTTCATGGCCCAGGAGCAGGCAGGAGGCAGTTTATAGACCTGCGGTAGGGGATGAGCTATCTGAAATGGCACTTTGGCTCAGAATCATGTATGCTTACACACATACACACACATATACACACACACACACACAAGTGTGGAAGACAAGATATGTAGTTCTGCAGCTAATTAATATTCTCATTATATATTCATTATTTATTTGAGCATTTCATTAGTCATGTAGCGTATTAAATGTCACAGCAAGTTCACAGAGACCAGTGATTTATTAACCAACCTTTCATCCTTATTTGATTATCAGATGTGTAATTCATAGACTTTCTTTAATCGATTTTTGTTGATAAGTCAAACGATTGTCTGATTTATAATTTCAGCCCTAAATTTACTGTAAGCACACACACACACACACACACACACACACACACACACACACACACACACACACACATTCAGACAAACAAACACACAGTCACATACAAACACAATAGCAGCCTGCACAACAACAACATGTTTAATTATGCAAGTATGTAGGCCTGGTACACACACACACACACACACACACACACCACATACTCGTACTCACAGTCTTACATGCCCCAATATATATGCATTGATTTGCATGGAAATGACTAAACTTGTCGAGCCCAAACATGTCATTTCTAATCTGTCATATTAAAGGGGAAACGGAATAGCTGATGCAGCCTGTTAAAATCAAAAGAGGTGTGTGTGTGTGTGTGTGTGTGTGTGTGTGTGTGTGTGTGTGTGTGTGTGTGTGTGTGTGTGTGTGTGTGTGTGTGTGTGTGTGTATCAAGGCAAAGAGTAAGACGTGAGATGGCAAGAAGCCTGTGTCTCAGATGCCTGCCGATGCCTGTAACACCACTTCACACCAGATGCTTAGCACACACTCACACACTGATATATCGATGTCTGTGTTCATTACTGTTGATGCTTCTGTATCTGTCTTCTCACGGACACTGAATGAGAGTGAGGGAGAGCCAAACGTGATGATATGGTGTCTGTGTGTTTGTATGACTGTAATGTGGCTGTGTGTGTGTGTGTGTGTGTGTGTGTGTGTGTGTGTGTGTGTGTGTGTGTGTGTGTGTGTGTATTGTTCCTGCGTGTGTGTGGTGCAGCAGCATTTATGCTTGAATGACTGGGGTGTACTTAATCTCTCAAAATTCTACTTTCAAAATAAAGACACTGTCCTCGTAGATCTTGACAGTCAAACACTTTGTTCAATCACAAATGGGTAAGGGTTTAAGGGTTTAGATTAACAGGAACATGTTTGCTATGTGTTGGCTTGTAAACATGACATGTAGGAGAACAACCAGGAGAAATATTGAGACTGAATTTGTTTTTTAAATTTAACATAAGCAGCAAAAATTGCAAATGTTTGGAAGGTGCTGAGTGCCTGTTGAGTGAATGTATACTGTTCTATCCTTAGCTCTCACACTTACAGTGTATCTCCCTTTTCTGCAGCATTGAACGGCAGCTAAAGGAGCTCCAGGCCAAAATGGGAGACTCCCGGGAGCGTCCGCCGAGCCCTTCAGAGTGCCTGCAGTGGTTCAACATCAAAGCGCACAACAGTTTCCGACCGGTTACCACAGGACATGAAGAGCTCATGGACTTCTTCAGAGCTTTGGTAATAGAGACTGATGGTGTTGATAATCAAATCGATTTTAAATATTTCACAGATAATAAATAAAATGGTTGAGTTGATCATACAGATTTCATCAATTTGAGCTGATATTGCATTCCAATTAATTGCATTTTTTGCTATTAACACAACTTTCAGATGTAAGAAGACAACCCTGGATGTTTCTCAACTGTATGATGACATTATTGTTCTTAATTAGTCAGTTTAATGCTATTAACATCTGCATCCCCCCCTCTGCTCCACTCAGAAACAGTACATGAGGTCTGAAGAGGCGGGGAAAGAGGAGGTGACCCTTCAACTACTGCTACATTTGTCTGCCCAGTGTGGTATCTGCTTTCCCTGTACCCCTTCTTCGTCTTCCCCCTCCACTCTGACTGCCTCCTCCATCCACTTGGTTCATCAAGTCAGAGATGATGCCTCGTTAGAGGTAATATACTGTACAATTTGTAATTCAGTGGGATTATATCATACAATATTTCATGGAGTTCTTAAAGAATTAATGTCCGTCTTAAAACAGTACCCCCATATTACATTTAAAGCATTATTGGTCATTTTAATTTTTACTGCTCTTTATACTGGCCACAGAGAGATCCCTCTCTAAAGCTATTTCAATGTAAGTAATGGGGGACAAACTACACAGCCCTTGTTCTGTATAAAAATGCATTCAGAAGTTGTGTAATGTGTAATTCAGCATTTGAGCAAAGGCTTATAAAGACATACTTACCTTAATTAAGCTGCTTAGGCTGTACTTGTTGTATACCTGAGTAAGAGCACTGTTTACTCAAAAATAATTTTATTTAGACACCCACTCATTGTGTTGCTGTTGATTATCAGTTTGTTTTTACACTTACCCTTCATTTTATTATTTTCTTAAGATCCAGGAGGCCTGGGATGATGTGCGTCTCAAGCTTCGCCGCCACCTGCTGGACCGGCTGTCTTCTCGCTGCCCAGATCATCCTGGATCCAGACATATTTCCGTCCCTGAACGGGTCCACTGTCTGCAACAGCTGTTCTTTCTTTACCCTGAGTCAGAGGCCCTCACACATTATCAGGTACGATAAAATTGTGAAAATTCTGTAATAAAAAATCCTGGGAAATATTCCATAATTTTCCATGTGAATACAATTTGTGTTTAAACATATGATATAGGGAGTGTATTAGTCTCTTCCAGATCACATTGTGAACTTGTTGTACCAATAAGATAAAGTATATATACCAATGATTTTCAGTGATATATTATTTTGATTTTAATGATCCAGGGTCTGAGAAGTCAATCCGTGTTGGTTCTTCTGCTCTCTGCCCTGAGCTCCAGCCCAGGCGGTGAGACCGGCTTTGACAGACTGGCTAAAGGCTTCCGCCACGTGGTCCCGGCTCTGACCAAAGCCCTCACAGAGGAGCTCCATGTCCTTTCAAGACTAGCAGAACCACACACCATCCTGGGTTTCCTCAATGTGGCCTACCTCAACACTGTGGCCCGGGAACTGGCCTCCCTGATGGAGAGAGAATGTGAGACGGCCCTGAGGGACAACACCACGCTAAGTAGCAAGATCAAGAAATATTCAGCCAGGTCACGGGCAACCGTAGGTAAGTGGCTCTTTGTGAATATTTTCTTAATCTGATAGATATTTTACTTTATCTGCTCATGCTTTCCTCTCTCTTGTAGTCCTTGGTAAGTGGTTGAATGTACCTTACAGCAGTTTTGTCCTTCCATTTCTGCCTTCATTCCGCTCCTCCTGCTTCTTAACGTTACCCAATAAAGGCTAACGATTTTCTCTCTCCCCTCCTCTCCATTTTTACTTTCCTGTTACTTTCCAACTGTATTGTGTAGTGATCTGAGCCACAGCCAAGGCCTCTTTAAGTGATTGTCAGTAACTGCTGTTCCCCTTGTAATTGCTTTCTTTTTACTGCACTCTCTCCCGTCTGCCTCACTTTCTTCTTAACCAACAAAAAGAGAAGAGTAGCATTTCCAGGGCCAAGGCTTCTTTTGAAACTACTTCTCAACACTATTTACCACATGGTTTGTCTATGACTGTGATGAGCCCTGATCCCATGAGAGGTCCGAGCTTTATCCAAGGTCTGTCGACAGTATGTTTAAGCCACAGTTAATTCACTCCTTTACCTTGAGCCTTAGGCAATATGTACTGTTTCATCTTGGAGAATGGTTTGAATTGCGTTACAAACATAGCTCTGCTGTCCTCTTTACAAGAATGCCATAAAAACAGAAATCTAAATCAAGTTAATTAAAACATAGCAAGGGCAAAGTAGCAGCAGCGCCTTCATTCAATCTCATGACCTTACAGCGAAGAAGGGGAAATGATTCATCTTAACCTTCCTCTTACTTTTGAGCAGCGATACAGGAAAGAAAGAGTTTGTTCAGGAGTAAGAGCAAGGTTCAACCCTTTCAGAATTGAGGATGGATATTTGAGAGAAAAAAATATGGTGAAGTACTTTTGATATTTGTCACTAACGCAGAATGTGTCACTGTCATGGAACAGACAGTGATGTTATACACTGAGACAAGAGAGGAGTATAGACCTTCACGCGCCGTGTCACTTTGATACTTAATTCCCCCCATATTCTCTTTGTTTGTTTTATATTGGCCTATTTACAGCTTGCTGAGGGTAAAGATCCACAATAAAAAAAAGTAAAGTGTGTGAGCCATTGTTTACTTTTTCAAATATGGTGCACATGTCAACTTCCCTGCGGAACGAGGAGAAGAGTGCTTTTACATCTGCCATTCTTCGATAAACACACAGCCTTGCGTCTTTTTCTCCCTCTCTCCCTCCTTCCATCTCTCTCTTTCCATCTCCCTCTCTGGTTTTTACTTTCCCTCTCCTTAAATGTGAGATGAGAGGAGGCAGCCAGGATAATTGGCCATGCGTCAGTTGGGCTGTTTGATCACGTAACGCGGCGGAGGCTACACACCTACGTGCCGCTCAACAAACCGTCAAATGTAGCACCGGAGGCAGAACACGGCTCCAAAGGGAGCGGGGGACCCGTGCTGTGTAATGATGGTAAAATGGAGCAGTTTTGCCTGTGCTGGTTTTATGTGTGTGTGTGTGTGTGTGTGTGTGTGTGTGTGTGTGTGTGTGAGAGAGAGAGTTTGACTATCAGCTGCAACACCGCTTTAAGGGCTACAACTGGGATTACATTTTTGTGTTGTTCATGTTTTAAAGTCCCCCCCCCCCCAAAAAAAGCTCAAGAACCCGCATATCCACCACCCTAACGCCCATGGCTCCTTTAGAGCCAAAGCTTAAACATTAATGCATAATCTGCTTTCACACTGTACTGTCTATACTGTATGCTACGCCCATAATTGTCAAGACAATTATGACTGTGGTAGAAAAACGGGATTCTATTTTCATAAGCATCCTATGACTCTTTAGATCTCCCCTCCCTCCCCGCTGTGTTATTGTTTATTTCTGCAGTAGAGGCAGGCGGTAGGTATATTTTGATAAGAGCCATGCTTGGGAGACTGTGTAGGCTCCCGGGGGAGCAGCGCTGTCTGTAGCATCAGCCACTGTCAAACCACTGAACCATTTAACAGCGTTCACGGCGAGATCTGCCTCCTCTTTTAACCCCACTGACTCAAAGGTAGGCTCTGACATTGTACCTAGACTGATGTGAAGGGCCCCAGCCCTCCATTTTCTCCCTCTTCTTCTTTTCTTTCCCCCCTTTTTCTTTACTCCATCTCTCCAGTGTCCAATTCCCCTCCTTTTTTCTTCTCTTGTCTTTTCCCATTTTCCTGTAGTTTTCCCAGTGTAATGGGGTGAGCAGTGAGACTGGGGAGTGTGGTAGACAGGTTGGCTGGTCAGGAACAATACAGGCTTTAAACCTTACTAACACACCTCACTGAGTCTGCAGGGGAGTGGGAGGGCCAAGTCTACATGTGCATGTCGCTGTATGTGTGTGTGTGTGTGTGTGTGTGTGTGTGTGTGTGTGTGTGTGTGTGTGTGTGTGTGTGTGTGTGTGTGTGTGTGTGTGTGTATGCGCGTGTGTGCTGGATTTCGCCAAAATAGTGTTAGTGCTCTAATTTACATTTTTCAGTGCCATTAGCTCTATAGAGCTATGTTGGGATAAAGGTAAGTGGCCATCAGTTACAGTGTTTTCATACTTTTAAGCAATCATGTAAATTCTCTACCTTCATGATTTTCCACAGTAAAAGTTGCAGATGGATAAGATTTGTCCACACAATTACACACTTTTCACTTCAACAAAGTTGCTTGTTATTGCTCCTGTTTATACAAAAATTAGTGATCAGAATTAGCAAAATCCTTTAGATAAAATTGGAATAATTCCATGCAGAAACACCAACACTGCAAAAACCATTTACTGTGGTGCAGTTTTACTGTGTTTCTGTCTTTCTGCCCTGACGTGTGTGTGTGTGTGTGTGTGTGTGTGTGTGCGTGTGTGTGTGTGTGTGTGTGTGTGTGGGGGGGGGGGGGGGGGTGGGGGGGGGGGGGTGTATAGGTGGATATGCATGTGTTCATGTGTGTCTTCAATCAACTTTTAGCATATATCATGTGAACATGTCTGCCCATCTGTTTTTGAGTTGATGCTAGTGTGTTAGTGTGTGTGTGTGTGTGTGTGTGTGTGTGTGTGTGTGTGTGTGTGTACTAATTGCAGGCTTACTTAGAAAAATGTGTGATCAAGAGTCATTTAATACCTCCCTTTTTATAAGTGCATCATTAAATTACCATATGGCTTCAGTCATTTTCATACATATGAATAGGACATCCATGTTTTTGTAGGACATCAAAAGCTTTCATTCCAGCTTCTCTGCATACACACATGTATTCCCTAACAGTCGATCACAGGGGTGAAGTCGAGGTTGTTCAAACACTGTGCAACACCATTCTGATAGCGCTGATTTTAATTCCACTTCCACTAATTTCCCCATATGACGAAGTCGGCAGCTCCCAATAGATTAAAAAAAGGATTGAGTTTGAACATATATAGCAAGCACATTCACTGCCACCGCACCCCACCCGCCTCGCCCCTTTCTGGCTCTTTGAACTCTTTCTTAGAGAATGCAGAGCAGCCTATTCAGCGGGGAGAGAGGTTCTGTAGTGACGCGAGATAGCTCGGCTGAGGCTCTGACTGGCATTGGAGGTGCTTGTGGGGATTGAGGCTGCTTGGGAATGGCGTTTGTTAATATTTATTAAGAGCAGCTCCTCACTAGATCATATCTCTGCCTGAGTTTATACACACTGGCAGCCAGGGACGTGCACTCACATGCTACCATGTAATTATGGGCTAGGTAGGTGGGTTTGTGTGTGTGTGTGTGTCTGTGTACACGTGGGCATGTGTGTATATGTGATGCTACCGGTTTATGGATGATTTGTTTTTACTGTATGCTGCTGCCTTCTCATTGTCCTTGCAGACAGTGAAAAGGCCTTGTTTAGGAAAGATACCACACAGAGCAAGTGGTTGTTTACTAATCTTAATGAGGAGAGCGGGGTCTTTACTCTCTGGTTGTGTAATGTGTGTGTGTGTGTGTGTGTGTGTGTGTGTGTGTGTGTGTGTGTGTGTGTGTGTGTCAGTGTCAGTGTTCATTTTCTCTAAATCATGGCTCCAATGAAATCACACTGAAAAATATGTTTCATGGCCCTTGAGAATGTGTATTATGCATGCCATTTATTTTTCCCCATTTCCTCCGAGTGGTCACAATGGCTTTTGTGTATCACTCTTGAAAAGCTCAAGGATATGAACATTTCCCTGGCACCTTCTATTGAGAAAGCACAGACAAAAATGGCTGGCTTATTGAGAGCAGCCAGCACTTTGTGATGAAGAGTCAGCGTGATTCGCCGAGGGCTTGAAAACAATAATGCAAACAAGGGTACTAAACAAGTGGGTTTTAATGAAATACTCCCATCGAGACAATACATTCCTCCTTGTTCTTCAACCAGGCAGCCCGGTTCAAGTACGTTGAGGAAGCTGTACAGGAATATTAACCCCTATCTCACTGTCACTGCAATATACTCCACAAAGAGAGCCAGATACACAGACAGACACAGAGGAGGAGAGAGAAACGAACATATAGTAGAAGAAAGTAAGCAGTTCTTCTCCGTCACCACAAGAACACCTCTTTCACCACTACACCTCCTTCTTTGTAAGGCAACTTAATTGAGATATCAAATATTGCAACTTTCCCCTTCTGTGAAGGGCAGGTGGCCCCTGCTGTGGCCTGGTTGGACAGCACCCAGGGAAAAGGCCACAAGAGACCAGTGCTTGTGTGGTGTTGTGCGTTTATGTGTGCGTGCATGTGTCATAGTGTGTATTGGGGAACCGCAGCAGGAGGCTTCCCATAATAATGCTGTCTGAGTGAGCAGTGGGCCGCAACTGACGAAGAGGACCCCAGCTGTCACAGGGCGTAGCGGGCGGTCCACAGTGGCTCATAGCCTTCCCACATACACACACATACATACACAGACGTACCCCAAGGCACCCACAGGACCCTGCTTGACACGCACTGAACACACAAGACAGCATGGATACACAGAGCACAACACATGCACAAAAAGAAACACACAGAAGTGCTCACCAGCCATAGCATTACACCGCAAGAGCAAAGCCCCATAATAAGAATGAAGAGGTGCACAACCATTATGGGGAATGTAGGCGCAAGGATGTTAACAAAAACTAAGATACAAACAAGTTACTTTGCACTTTTTAAACTTTTTTTTTATCCGTATAATTCTGTTTTAGGAATTGTATGCAATATGTAAAGCAGGTTTAATTTCCATTGTTCAAGTCGTGCTAAAATTGCATTGCCTTCTGAAATCCCCCCTTTTTATCTCTGTATTTAATGAAACTAAGTGCTGACATCACCTGAGCACATCATCAGCACAAACACAAATAGCTCATCTTAACATATTGTGATCACATGATAAGAGACTTGAGGCCAGTCTGGTAGTGTGGTAAGAGAGAGCCAGACCAGCCCGCTGATGGTCTGGTCTAGAGAGACAGCATGAGCGAAAGAGAGGAAAATGAGGGACAGAGGATGAGAGAGAAAGAGATGCTGTGCTGGAGAGAAATTAAATCAGTGGCTGAATTATTGCATGATTGCCCATTCCCCAAAGACTTGGGCATCATTTGGTAGAAAGTGTCTAATAATTGGTTTTCGGCCATGTCAGACACATGCATTCCCCCCTACTAATGGCTCTGTTTGGAAGAACTGGGCCTCCTGGGTCAAAGAAGGACAGAAAATAGCCAGACGGCAAAAAGAGCCCTACGCCCTTCTCCTTTTTTTCCCTCTCTCAGATAAACGAGTGAACAAGAGAGAAAGAGAGACACAAGAAGGAGAGAGTGTGTATGTGAGCGAAGAGGAAATGAAGTGGCAATAAGTGCAGCCAAAGGGGAAATGCTCTTCACCGCGAGTTTAATACATCAGACTGGGGATTTGGCAGCCCGCCACACAGCAATTGTTTACCTTTTTGCTCACTGGCTGCATCTGTTCTGTTTTGTAAACGGCACTAAACTATTCGCCCGTAAACACCGGAATCAATAACAACTGCTAAGGGAATTCCCTTATCCCGCCCCTCCCTCTCTTTCCCTCCCTCTCTTCCCCATGTTTTCATCCCTAACCACCACCCCCTTTTCCTTCCCCTAGATCTCCTCCTCTCTCCCCTCTCTCTCTGTTCACTGCCAGTCAAAGCAGTGTGTGTGTATATATGAGAGAGAGAGAGAGAGGAGAGAGAGAGAGAGAGAGAGAGAGAGAGAGAGAGCTGTGTAGCTGATGGTGGATCCCACAGGAGAGACAGACAAGGAGAAGACTGATGGCTCGCCAAAAATACCTGCTCTGTTTGTTTTCTCCTTTTGTGTTACATTGTTTCATTGTTAAAAGCTACAAACTGAGACTGGCCACTGTAGACCTGCAGAGTTGAGTATTTTCAGACTTTTTTTTTTTTTACAATCTTCCTCCCCCATATGAAACATAAAGCTCCCCGTCCACACACACTGTTTTCTGTTTCACACATTTTGTTGAATGACACATTGCTTGACATATGCTTGTTTTCTTTGAGGGCTTCTGATGAGATGCATACTGCTTTTATGGTTATCACAGTAACCATTGATTTTCTTTTTTTTCAATAAGAACACCCTCACACTGTAATGTCATATGGGGGAGCTTATACATAGACATATAATTTGTCCCTGCTTTCAGCACCAGCTTTTAGCACCTGTCCTCCCTTATTGATTCCCAGTACATTGACCTTTGGTTGAACTATTCTGCCTGCTAGTGCCCTTCCTCATTCTACTCTATGAGACATGCCATGCACTACACTATATGACACACCTGGGTGCTTTTAAGCACACCCTCTCCATCAGCCGGCTATGAGAGCCTCCATTTGGCCTCACTGTTGTGACAAAGGTATAATGAGGTTTAGATGGCTGTGTACTAGACTGCTATGGCTATAGGGCTATTTGGCTAGGGAGACGACTATAAATACCTATATAGCCTGGGCGGCAGAGCTCGATGAGAGGCTGAGGGAGAACATTGCTAAACATCAAGGTCATGTGCGACTACTTAGAGTATGAGTTAGTGAGCAAGTGAAACAGTCATAGGGTCACAGGCTGAAGGAATGAATGGTTACAAAGGAGAGAGAGAGCGAGATGCTCTGGAAAAGGTGATTCTCCAGATGAAGTGGTGGTTAATGGGTGCTATGCTCAAATGAATGCCCAGCAGAAGGTGAGGTGGGGTTGTGGGTTGTAGTGATAGCTTTTTAGAGAATCCACTAGCTCTAATGTGTTACTGTATAATAAGGTTTAGATTGTTTACTCTTGAGTTGTTGACACTTTTAGTTTACCCCCATGTTGAGGCATGGAAGGCGATGTTGATTTGCTGGCGACTTCAGAAAGAGACATGATTGTTGGTGCGTGCGTGAATGTGCCAGCTGGAGAATGAGGCTGGCGCGTGTGTGTCAGCCAGGTCACACATCTACACATGCAGAGCGAGGTAGTCTCTCTAACACAGGCTCCCACTGGACCCCATTACAGAGGAGCTGCCGAGCTGCGGACCCATGCAGCTTAATCACACACGCACACAACACACAAATGCGTACGCACACAGTCAAACACACACCAAATAATTACACAGGTATTCACATGTGATTTCATACATGCATGCACACACACTTGCACATAAATACATGTATACACTAAGATTTGCAAACACAAACAAACTTGAGGTCAAAATATATTCCACAGAGTCTGGTAGCAGTGTGGCAATTATCCCGCAAGACTGACATGTGCAAATGTGTGTGAAAGTGTCTTCTACAAAATCAAGTTATTCATAAAGACCTGCATTACATGCACATAAACACACACATGTGCACACCCCGGCACAAACACTCATCGACTCTCACTCATAAACACTCATGTAAACAAAACACACATGCACACACACAGAGAGAGTCAAGACCTCATGCATGATTGAACCAGGCATCCTTGGGGACAGTGTGTTGTCATATTGTTAGATTTTGTTTAACAATATAGCAGAATTACATTAGGATCCAGAGGCGATAATGTTACAATTATTGGAAAAGAGCCCCCCCCCCCCCCCCCCCCCCCTCTTTCTTTCTTTCCTTCCCAACACTCAATCATCTCTGTGCTTTCAGAGTCAAGGCTAATACTGAGCTCATCCATCCCCAAATGCCTTTGCAGGTAGAGGAGCTCATTTAAGCGGACACACAAAAGTATTTGTGCATGTGTCTGGGAGTATGGCAACGCATCTCCCAGCCGCCCATTCTCCAGCTTAATGCGGAACATCCCCCGGGTGATGGCTTTGGCAGCCTCCAAAATGGGAAATCCATATTTGCCGAGGGGTCATCGGCGGGTTAGGGGAGAAAAGTTTGTGCCGAGAGAAAAAGGATGTGCATGTGTGACTTCTCAGGGACTTCTCATGAAATTGTTTTTTCCTTTACTGAACTGTACACTGTTCTGCAGTTCTCCCTCCTCTATATCTCCGTCAGTCAAGTATTCACAAGCATAGTTGCTGTTTATTTTTCCTATTTTACATTCTTTTTCTTCCCTCCTTCACAGCGCCAATGGAGCTCCCCTTGAAAAACAGAAGCTTCAGTTTAACTTTACACCAGCTGAGGGCGTTAACCCAGCTAGCCTGCACCCTGCTGGGGTTTGAGGGGATCGTGAAGGAGCTGGTCACTAATATGACCGTCATTGACCTGTACAGGAGAGACTCCCTCTGTAAAAGGTACGACTCCATTCACGTGTGTATAAATATTAGACATGAAACCAGAGCTGTGGCTACCTTCTGAGATCATGATCTCTTTACTTTTTCTTGGAAATTGAGTAGTCTTAGTAACCTGCGATGCAGTTTACATTTATAATTTTAAGATTGAAGATACTATTTAAAACGAATACTTTTAAAATACACAATTTTAAGGCCAAAAAAATATTAGAATATATTCAGTGAGTTTTTGCCTCACAGTGAGGAAAAGGTTCTGAAGCAGTAGTTAGACCATCAAGTAGACAGCTAGAATCAGCTGAATATGATTAAACCGATAATGAATGAATGAAATTTGAAAAATCCAAATTATTTATTTATTTAACCTTTATTTAACTAGATAAGTCAATTGAGAACCAGTTCTCATTTACAATGACGACCTGGCCAAAAAGGCAGCAACAGCAAGCAAGTCGTAATTAGATTATTAGACTCTGGTTACAGTGGGCCTTGCATGTGTGCCTCTCCCCCCCCCCCCCCCCCCCCCCCCCCCCCCCACACACACACACACACACACACACACACACACACACACACATTTGTAGCAGGGAATCTGAATTGTGTCTGAAGAAATGTTATTTTAGTAGGGAGTTATCTTGGGTATTATATAAGCCTTTAGTATCCTTTTCCTCTCTCCCCTTTGAACTGCTGCTCTAGAGATGTTAAATGAAAGCTTTTGGTGCATGGAGTAATTTCCATAAAGGTTACATTTACAAAAACAAGACTTGCAGAAAGGCTCAATTTACAGAGAGGTAAACAGCCTTTAAAGGGCAGTTATCCAAATCATTAATTCCAGGCAATCAAACGGCTTAATTACCAGAAATTCATCAGATGGGCTTAAAGGTCAAAAAGTGATGCGCTTGCTGCTTCCTCCTTCTTCCATTCCATGCGGTCTTGTTCGGCTAAATTGCCTCGCCTGGGGTCTCACTCTTCGCCTTCTGATTAGGAAATTGTGGCCATGATGTTCACGCTTTTTAATTGCAAACCAACCCAACATCCTGTACGCTTGTCTTCATGTCCCCCCTACATATCCCCGTCTCCCCACACATCAACACAATCTCCCCTCATGGAATTACCCCATGTGGTTGATGCTATCTGGGTTCAAATCAAATCTAATCCCCAAATTTAGACTCGTAAAGCAGTCGCCATTAGCATTTACTGCCTTTTGCTTCTCCCTCTGGGGCATGTAACTATTCTCCGGTCACTATCTCATTTGGGCTCATTGGGAAGGATGGGAGCAAAATGACCCATATCTGGCTCTGTGTATCATACAGTTGCTTTCATGTCACTGCGCTTTGCATTCAGTTGGGCCCTTAACACATAGTATGATACAGTATATTATGTGTGATATGGGAATATTCATGCTCAGAAAAGATGCTACTGACTATCACCACACAGCTTTCCGTTTTAATCTCATGAGTTTCTGAATCATTGTTGGTCCCTGTGAGAATGACGTGATTTGAGAGCTCTACCAGGCACTGTCTGATGTCTTTTAAGATGTATTAAATGATGTTTGCATTATTATTTAGGCATCTTGAAAAAGAACAGAGAGGATTTAGATGTGATGGCAGATGGCAAGAAATCCACAGCAGAACCACTTCTCCACATGCCAGAGGTGAGACTTTTCTATGTGTTCATTTGATAGACCCTTGTGAGAAAGTTTCTGTTCTATTACAGCAATTCAAAGTCATTCAGGCTCGTTATCATTTTACAACAGGTAAAACATCCCCTTCAGCATTCCAAAATGAATTGGCTGTTGGCTCATCTCCTATTTTGCAGGCGCAGGTTTTGGAGTTTGATTGGAGGTCAGCATTTAGGGGGCTGGTCCCTCACATGGCACACTGTGTTAAAGTGGTGCTGGAGGATGTTTGTACTAGGAGTCTACAGCAAGAAGAAGCCTTACATTCTTCAGGACACACCTCCATCACCCTGAGCCGCACTACAGGACACACGGCTATCGCAGCCGGCAGCACACATCTCAGAGAAGACTTCTTCTACACCTACTCAGAGAGAGAGACTCCCAAAATGATAGCCAAGGTACTCCCAGATTTTTGGTAGGATGGATTGAAAAATGGTTGTGAAGCTGACAATTAAATGTAATAACTGGCGTTTTTTTACTCTTATATATATTATTCCTTATAAAGTGTAATATAGTTATGTTATGTAAGTGACACCGACATATCTTGCAAGTTTCACAGAAAAACAAAAAAGGGAAACCATGTCTGACCTCTCATTCTTTTTTGTTTTCCTGTCAAAGGTGTTTTGTTTTCTCTTTAAGAATAAAAGTTCCAAAGAAAATTTCAAAGAAGAAGCATTACTTGAAAATTAAGTTCGGAATATTTCATCAATTTAGTAAATCCCCTATTGGTCTGTCCCCAATATAGAGATGGGGTTCTGTGCGTGTGCTTCACATGTCTTTCACATGTTAAACCATTTCTACCCTACCAACAAATACAAACACTCAAAGCCACTGTTTTTCTCCCACACATAATTGATCGCATTATACTTCTGTAAAACTCAGCTGGTCTGTGTTCGCACAAACTGAAACACACACAAACACACGCACCGGAACCAAACTTGTCACTCCTCACCCTCTGCATGAGCATGCATTGCCGCACACACCTGTGTCCCTCACCTGTTCATCCTCCTTTGTTAGTACTTGGCTGAACAATGCGGGTCTACAAACCCGCGGGAGATTAATGGGTTTGTAGCCTTAGCGGAAAGCCCCCTCTACAATAGAGAGTCCAAATGATTTGGGACTGACACAGTTGACACCTTGGATCAGAAAGGGCCTTAGAAAGAATCATCAGCATTACTTGAGGGGAGGACTCTTAGAACAAAAGAGAGACGGGGGGTAACCAATAGGCAATATGGGGGATATTATGAGGGCTAGATGGTATGTAGAGAAAAGTGTTGAATTGGGGAAAGTATAGAGTATACAGATGATAGAGGGATGTATCACAAAGAGGCCAGGGCAGAGAGCAGGATAAAGACGGGATAGTTTGAGTGAAGAGATGAGAAAAGAGGGCCTGGGAAATGGCAGGGAGAGGTGAAGTAGACACCAGAGATTGACTTTTCTCAGGAGGAAGACCAGTGTCTGATGTGAGACCAGGCTTAGTGTCGAACTCTACAAAGGTTCTCCACTGTTCAGAGTTGGACTTCCATATATTTACTTCAATTTAGAATGACACAATCCTGTTTTTTTACCATTGCTGAACAACTTTTCCTTCTGAAACTTTCTCAAACTCACTTTCACCTACCTTCTTTTAACTCTTCTGCTCTCCACTACTCTACCCTGCACTGCACATTGCACAGACTCTTATCATTACTGCCTCACCTCTCTCTCTCCTCCTCCTCCTCCTCCCCCCCTCTCCCTCCCCTTCTCCTCCAGCCCTTTTACACTGACAGTATTTGTGGCTCTCATTGCTAACAAGTGTCAGAATTTGTCTGTGCTCAGGACCTGTACAACATATTTATGTGTAGGTCAACGCTTCAAAGATGAGAGCCTTTCAGCCCAAAGGTTATACATGCATGCATTTGCATTCAATAACACCGAGCCAGACAGACATCCAAGATGAAACCGTTAGATATTATATATTTTTACCCCCCCTTTTGACACATGCTCTAGTGTTTGAGCAGAGAGCAAATTACTATACAAGACATAAGCATAAAATATGGCCAGTTCAAAGGCATTATGATGGATCAATATTTCACACATTTATATTCATATGTTCAGACCTCAATCCTCGCTTTTTTTCGCGTGAACCCACTTCACTGTCTGTATTACCATACATATGCATGCTGCGATGTTTCTGTTCATCCATCAGAGTACTTTAGATTGTGTACGTTTTTCATTGGCAGTCAGTTGAGACTTGAATGCTAAATACATCTGTTCAACAGCTGGAACTCGCCCTCTTGTCAGAACCTGGGATTGAACTTTCCTTGTTTGGGTGGGCCCTTCTAAATTAGGATCTGCTTCTCTATTAAGGCAGCAGAAGTGCCTTTTCTGTATGCAGACTTCACCTGCATGTTCAGTTCACCGCTTGTCTGTCTACTCCAAATTCTGCACGCACAAACAGACCTCCCTAGCACTTAAAAACTTCATACAATCTCTTTCACCTTGCTGCAATGGTCCTGGTGGGATTCTGGGCTTTGATCTTAGCTAGTTAAGGTTTCAGTCTGACTTCAGTGTGTATGCATGTGTGTGGTTGTTTTTGCGCAAGTGTGCATGTGGCGATGACTGTGTGCTCAGTGTGTGCGTGTGTTTGTGTTCATATCAACACTGTATGTGTATGAGATGCTTCTCCGGGGCCTCTCCATCCCTCTGCTAATGCTGAGTGTTGTGTGTATGCCTCTGCTTTCTCTCTCTCTCTCAAAGCTAAGCTCCTAATGACTACATACAGTCAGATATTGACTTAATTGCCCAAACGGCCATTGTTCACAGGTCTTTTAACCCCATTGGAAGCTTGGATAAAATTGTGTAAAGAGATTTTGAGATTGTCAATTGTGCACACACCCTGGAGCCCCGATCTGACGGAATGTCGAACTCCCCAGTCTGCTCCTATAGTGAGTCAAGTAATAGAGTGCGTGACTCTAGAATCAAGTAACACATGCTGTGATTGATTGATTGACTAAACTGGCATAGAGTTTTCTGAGTTATGGTGATTATTTTTTCCCCTCACTGTGACCTGGCTTGGTAGCATAAAGGAAATGTGCTCCGTTTAAAGTATTTTTAAGATTCTGCCTGACTCATAACTCACATGTATAGGTGTATAAATTTGGAGGCGCAAGAGCTCACACACACATGTGACTCCTTGGCACTTGCTTGATCATCTTTCACTGTTTTCAATGTGTGTCAATAGGAAGCACATGAGGTAGAAAAGGCAATGGTGTCAAGGTGTGCTTGTGTGCATCTTGTTCTCTGCAGATATATGAACAGTACATGTAAAGAATACATAAACTGGTATGTTTCAGTACATGTGCGGTTATTTTGTGCATGAGCTGGCAACACACACCATCATAAAACACACATACACACACACATACACACACACACACACACACACACACACACACACACACACACTAGAAGAAGAATGATGTGGTCAGGCCTGTCCTTATAGGCCCTTTTCCTGGACAAATGTGGATACATTAAATAGGTCTTACTTGTTGCTCTGTCAGTTCATAGAATGGGATGTAAGTCTTTTACATTGCTGAAACAGCTCCATTTCCCTTCCTCACTCTCACCTTTGCCTGACCTTTTCTTTTTCTTTCCTTTCAGCACATCTGAATCCCCACCTCTGCCTATGTACTGTAACATTTCTGCTTGAAGGTGGTTAACATGATATATGCTGTTATAAAATTAGACAAGTGCTGATGTATTCTCAGAAGCAAAGGTTTTATTTGACCTGATGATACCAATTATGCAAGTTCAACTGCACAGTTCATGTGGAGCGAATGTCTTTAGACATCTGTGTTCTACATTTGCACTGATGTTTGCTTTTCAGCTGTAATGTGGCTTGCACAATGTTAGAGAAAAACGCACGTGTAATACTCAGCTCAGTCTCGAATCCTTGTCATTCTGATGACTCCCCGCAAATGTTCCATTATTTATATCTAATGAGGTCGCTCTCTGATGTTTTTCCTCTTACTGACAGATTTCCCATCTGTTATTGAGATCATCGTATCTTGTCTTTGCCTTCTCTCTACCTTCAGTTCTGTGGAGCAATCATGACTGAGCTGGATGCCTTACTACCCTTGGCAGCAGCCTGCAGGGACAGCTCTCTCCTGGAGGTGCGATCAAGCTTTGTGGAGGCATGTAGCAGGGCGGTGTTTGCCATGCTGGGCCGTTTTCAGGAGAGGGCCCTTGAGGTACCATCCTCTGCACCTCTGAGGAACCTGCCTGCTCTGCTGGCCACTTGCATGTATGTGCACCAACGACTGGAGCATTACCACGCCAGGCTGAAAGATTCAAATACTGCAGCTAAAGTGTAAGTAGAGGGTGTATGCAGGCGTGTCTGTGTGTGTTGGTAGGTATTATGGCATGGGAGTGAAATGGTATATTGGCTGCTATGCATAGATGTATGTGTTTGTTTTACTACATCCTCTCTATCTGTCCCTCCATCCACTCCAGCATTCCTTGGATAAAATACAGAAATTGTTATTGTTTCTTGATTGAATATTGTAACCTCAATGAATACATTGAAATGCAATTTGGGAGTCCCAAACTTTTACAGTCCAGTTATGGCTGCCTTTCAAAAGGAACAACAACATTAAAGTTGAGCCATGGGGAACATGTATGTCTGTGTGAGTGAGTGATGCTGACTGGCTGCACTAATCAGTAGAAACATGGAGATTAGTATCATTGGCAAATGAGGTTTTTACTGTCTATATTTTATATCACAGTAGCAATACATAAATACATACTTAAAATATGATGTTTAAACCTACAGATGGTGACTGTAAAGGGCATCGGGCTATGTCAAAATGATCAGTCAGGCCTTGCTTCCAACATCCTCATCTTTAACATTACTCAATCATTTCCAAACTGCTGTCAATATATCCACAATAACCTAATCAGACAGCTTGCTCAACAGATAATAAACTGAATTGCATTACAAACCGTTGTGCCACAGACTGAATCAGTGTATCACAACTCATTCCAGCTGCTCTGTTTGTATTGTCACATGATTTTTTAGTATACATTTAGGTAGATTCCTTCTTCCAAAATGTACGAGCCAAATTGTACATTTTGGATTAAGAGGAAGGGACCAGAAAGTAAAAAAAATAAAGAGTAGAAATGATTGGCAGGAGGTAATGACACCCATATTGTGTCTACATCTGGTGAGTTTTTATGCCCCATAATACCCCTTTAACCTTTGCTCTCCACACATCCCCTTTTAAAGGCATCTCTGGTGCCCTCAGTGCTCCTGTTGTCCCACCTCTGGCCCTTTTCACCCCTGCACCTGCACTCGCATCGTGCCCCCTCCAGTCATAAAGCACTTCCTTCTCTCTACACCATTCAGTCCCCCTGGTTTTACACCTCCTGCACCCCTGTTAAACTCTGGCCTCTCTCTGGAAAGTATCAAGGCTGGCAGATTTAAAGGATACGGAATGTCAAACTTAACTTTTAGAATAAATCATCATCTCTTTCATGTAATCATCTCACCTCATGTTTGTTTGATAGCTCCCTGAATATACAGTAATCAATTATGTGTCTGGATTACAGGATTGTGCCTTATTGGATTCTTGACCCCAGCGGCCCCTTTCTTCTTTCTTCATATACCATATGCAGTATAGATTTTATATTTTCATTACCTTAAAGGTTTGTTTCTACCCAGACCCCTGACCCTGCTGCCTATTCAGAAGTACCAGGATACAGTGGAGGCATTGAGAGATCAGCTGACCACCTACTGTATCCAGGTTTGTTCCACCTGCATTCTTCAAGACGCAGAGAGTCACCACTGGGCTGACCCCAAACCTTTCTACGAGGTAAAGTGTCGTCACATTTCCCTAAATACTAGCAGGTTGAATTATTTTTCCCTCAAGACACCTAAAAAAAACTTGGCTACACCATGCTAAACTATTACCATAAAATATATTTAACTGTCTTCCTAAACTTAAGAGTTAAAGTTTTTGACATTTAAGATGTATAAGTGGAGCCTGTTTGAGTATTACTTATTTACCCCCAAATCAAAAAGACTAACACATAAAACATCTGCGGTATTATCTGGTGTTGATTTCATTCCTTTCATTGTAAAAAGTGGAAATTCTAATGCCACGTGTCTTAGTTGACTTTTTCTGTAGATTTGAGGAACTCTAGGAATTATACTCTGGAGCTTTCTCACTTCTTCTTTTCATTCCCACAATACACCTTTACCTCCCACTCTCCCGCTTCTAACCAATCCTTCTACTCAGAGCTCCCTGAGAACATCTGTGGCTTCCATGCTGCCCTGAGGGCTCCAGGGATTCAGCTGTCTGAAGTCTGTAGTCTACGCTGGGACTGTCTGGAAACAGCATAGGGCCTCTGAAACTCCCCTACCTTTATGCCCTTAAACCAATCTAAACCTGCTCTCTCTTTCATACTTTACCCTGCTTTTGCCTTTTTTCCCCCTTTGTTCCTCCCTCCTTCTCTGGGTCACTGGTGTCAGACAGACCTGCTGTGCGCAGGTGTGTGCTTTTGTTCAAGCATGCTTGTGTGCGTCTGTACAGATGAATGTATGTGTGGGTGTGCAGCATCATCTCACGATGTGCGTTTCATTTGGTGTTTATGTATGAATCCATGGTTTCATATCTGTTGTATTTGTGTAGCATGAGGCTTCCTTCTCCCCAGCCCTGTGTCTTTGCTCCTTTACAGCTCAGTGCAGCTCCATGAGAGACTCTTATTTTCTTTCTTTTTTTATATTACATTGAGCTGTAAAGGACACATGAATAGTTGTAAGCAGAGATCTATTTAATATGCTATAAAAACAACACATGAGGTCAGTTAAGGTGATCAAAAGGAGTATGGAGCATGACCTTGGCTACCTTCCTTGTCAGATTTTGCCTTCAGAGCCAAATGCTGCATTTCATTTGAGAAAAGAAAAAACAAATTAATTCCAGCCTCAGTTCCCCATCCCAGATTCAGTCCTCACTGCTGCCAGGCCGTCATTTCGAATAGGAATGTGTTCGAAGTTGACCTGGCTGGTTAAATAAAGTTTGACTTGAGTGAACGGATTAAAAAGTCCAACCACACATATGGTTGTGGCTGCTCTTGTTTTGGATCCAACGTCTGTGTCCACAGGCGGGGATGGCAGCCTAATCCCGGACATAGAGCTCGGTCACGCTCCCCATCAACCACCGATCCCTAAATGACTGCCTCCAGGGAGGAGAGGAAGGGAGAGGAAGGAGAGAAGGAAAAAATGAGATAGATGAGGAGAAGTGGGAATAAAATGAAAAGGGACTCTGGGGCATGTTAAGATTGAAGACAGTCAAAGTTTTGGGTGTGTTGGTATCTCCGCCACACACGTTCGATCCGCTGGAGCCGTTTATTGTCGGAGGTTAAACAGGAGGAGTTTGGGCGAGGATAATAATCTCTTTTCCTTCATCAGTCCTTCCCCCTCTCTGTCTGTCTGTCTTTCTTTTTTTCTCACTCTCACTTGTCTTTGCTCACTTTATTCAGTGACAAATTTTTCCCCTTCTCTCTTTCTCTCTCTGTACATGTGAGCGTAGATGTGCGTGCAAGTGTGTGTTGTGATGTGTTCTCCAGTTCAGGACTTTAAAGCAGTCTAAAATCCCAGTGGGGGAAGAAACCCAGGTGCAGAGTGCAGGTGGCGTGACCACTGAGACATCCTGGTGTTGACAGACCTGTCTCTGTCTCTCTCTGTCTCCCCCTCTCTTTCTTCTCCCTCATGTTTTCTCTCTCACTCTCTTTCTGTTACTCTATTGTTATCTTTCTCTCCTCTTGGTTTTCTCTGTTTTTGCTTCACTGTCAATATTCATATCACAATATATCTTCATCATCTGCTACCTCTCCCCCACCCCCGTGCCATCCACCACTTTCTTCCACAGGGTGAGCGCTGTTCTTTCTCGGTGCAGATGTGGTTCTACTTCCTGTGTGGGCTCCGTAGCGACCTGTGGGCGGTGCTCCCGGCAGAGGCGGCCAAGGAGGTGCTCGGCCAGGTGTTGTCAGAGACTTTACAGCTGCTGGTGCAAAGATATGCCAGGGCCCGTCCTTCGTACAAGAGACACATGCAAATCAGGTACTCCATTACAGTGTTTCTCAAAGTTATTATGTGGGCACCTACTTTTTAAAAATGACAAACTATCAAGTACCAATTCACAAGGCCTTATCTATAAACCGTGCGAAAATTTAATTTAAGTTTGACAAGTCATTTTGACAACATATATGTTTGATAAATCACAGCTTAGTTATATGCATACATACAATGCTTAAAGTACTTAGAAGAAACTGGAAATTGGTACAACTACAATTCCAAGTAGGCTAATTTCACTTGAGCTCCAGAATTGCTATTAAATGGACCTTGAGGTGAATTTTGTTTTCTCAATCAAGGTCAATTTTGTAGTTTGAACCCCAGGGATGATATTGCGTATAGATTGATAATGTGTATAGCTCTGCTTTTATGTTTTAACTTTCTGATTCTCTCATTACCTTTCTCACATGTATTTGTATAGCCAACATGAATTAATGAATGAATATAGGCGTGGCTATACATAATGGAATAATGGAATGCTAAATTACATCAGAAGTCCTAGAAAGAGCCTTAAATGGTTTAACCTCTCTCACTGTTAGCCTAGTTTCACTCAGCTCCTGTGGGTCCAATGTTGGAGGTGGTCTGACGGAGCGCGTCATAGGCCCACTCTTTGTACAGGCTCAGGGGATTATTTTCTCCATCCTCTTCCTCCTCCTAATAGCTGAATTAAGACAATGAACAGGCTAAACTGTGACACATGGTAAGAGGAGGAAAGAGTGACAAAGATGAAGTGCATTATACATGTGTAGCACCGCAGGATGTCAACACATACAGCCTGGTTTATGTTGCTTCGGAAATGCATGCGTTTCTAGAAGGACATTTGTAAAGTGTAAGGCGAGCCTAAACAGATGGTTTTTCAAAGTTTCCAGTGTGTGTAGCACTCACATGGGTACTCTTATGCTGCCTCACCTCACCTGTATCGGCCCATCTCTGTGTGTCTAATAACAATTTAGGCCATGGGAAGAGCGAGCATAAGGAGATGAGAGATGATGAGCAGCTCTCCGCGACCAATTGAGGAAACAGATTTAGGGGCGTATAAATGTAAAAGACTTTTATTGTGAAATCCAAAGCCCATTGTATACGTAACTTTCCAACAGTAAAATCCCCAGGAGGTTCTGTTATCTGACTGGCTGTGCAATGAGGCTGTTAGTTCATGATGTATTGTTGTTACGCAGTCTTTGAAGACAGGGATTTTGCTTTCAGTGCCTTTCTCTTTCTCTTAGCGTGTTCTTCTCACATATTCCCACACATCTCTTTTCTGTTTTCATCTATACGTCTGTGTCTAAGATGTGACATTACAGCATTGTTGCTATATGTGGAGCAGCTGATGTGGAGTGTGTGTAAAAGTCCCGAGGCCTTGGTGCACTCCAATCCTTCTACAGCAATTGCCATAATAGCGGGCGGATCAGACTGGCTATACCAAATCCACAGCCTGTGTGACCAACTTCTGACAGTCCTTGTCATTGTCACTGCACCGCTATCTTCGCTGTATAGGTTGGTATGCACAGTATATTTTTGTTATCCAACCTTAAGTTAAAGCAAAATATGACCTACACGGACCAAAATGTTTTACTTTTCATATAAAGCGAGTGAAAAGAGGTAGTTACATGGTCATAGTCTCTCACTCTGGAATCATATGTCCTAATTGACCATGGATTTGGCCCCACACTTGACTTAACATGAGTGGGCTGGCAACTTTTTAAAATAAAGTAAAATAAAAGAATACTATGCACAGAGGAGGATGTGTTTGGTTTAATGATGTCGTTACCTGAATAATTGTGACCACCAAACAATACATTCTTTCAATTAAAGATGAATTGTTCAAAATGACCATGTGTGATCTCAATTCCTCCAGAATATTTATGGGTAATCCTGCGAAAGAATCCACGCCACATCAGCCTGACTGCTATGTTGTCCACTGGCTGAATGCTATCAACCCTGACCTCTTCTCAGAGCAAGCCATACGGTATGTAAAATACACCCATCATCCCATCCATCACCTATCATACAGTGAGTATGCATTAGCAAGTTCACACACAAACTCACATACACACACACTCTGGTGTGCTAAGCCAACGCACACACCTCCACCCACTGTATAGAGAACCATATGTGCGTGTGTGAGTTATGTGTGGATATATTACCACACTTAGCCGTTGCTCAGGGCTTTAAGCTAGAGTTGCTGTGGTAATATAACACAGATGCAAGCTGAGAAAGAAAAAAATAATAAATAAACTACTGTAGCTGCTGACACTGATTTTGTTTATGTTGATGGTTGCTGAGGGCTTTACACATGAGGCGTCAACAGGGTACACTGTGATGTGCGTGAATGTGTACATGCATGCATACACGTGTACATGTGTGTACGGTTACTGTTATGACCTCCAAGGTGCAGTCAATCACTCCACCCCCCTCACCCCTGATTCCACTCTCCACCCCTCTCATCTCCCTCACTGCCAGAGGTGATGTCATGCGTGCTGATGGAGCACAAATCAAACTCTCATGCTCCTAAGTATTGGAGAGCTGAAATTAGTTTATTTTTATGACCTCTTTATTTCTTTGCTCCCACCTCCTGCCTGCATGCAAGGGGCCAGGGGGGCCGCCAGTGGCCCAGGGCCAGTTCCACAGGTCCTCATCCAGGCTTTGGCCTCTGTGGCCAGATCTCTCCGCAGCCCATTCAAATAAAACACATTGTTATGGTTATTAAATAAAACAATAATGAAACCATAACGCATATAAATAAATCATCCAGCATTACAGGCTATAAAGAAAGCATCTGAAGTTATGTTTTCTGATCTTATGTATGTTTCTGAATTCACACACATTCATGCATCTTTCTTCTTGTCTTTGTGTGTGTGTGTGTGTGTGTGTGTGTGTGTGTGTGTGTGTGTGTGTGTGTGTGTGTCTTTTTTCTGTAAGATGACCCTGCGCTGTAGCCGGGTAGATTTATCAGAGCAGTTAAAAGAGAATTTCTTCTGGATTTGCGGTCCTAGTGACATCATAAATTGCAGCGTCAGATTGAGGCATAGTTTTCCTCAGTCAAGCAGCAGGGCGCACCCTGCTCTGGCTTTTTGGCTCAAATGGAATGGTTAATTTCTGGGCAGACACCCTCTGCTTTTCCTCCCACCTCCTCGCTCTTTAGACAAACTCTGTCCATTCCTTCCATTAGATTTTATTGAGATGTATAAAGTAATATGCAGGCACACACAATTCAGCATGCCCTCACACTTGCTCACATACATAACCACAAGCACAGGCTCTGAAGGGTGCACACACACACACATACACACACACACACACACACACACACACACACACACACACACACACACACACACACACGCACACACACACTCACACACACACCAAGGATACGGCTCATTACCCACAGCTGGCTGCAGCCTCTTGGTTATACAAAAGATGTAGGAGGGGGGTACTGCTGTATATTCATGTATTTGGCTGTCTCCCAAATGTTAATTTGGTTTTAGCTGGCCGAGATTAGAGCTAATTCCTTCCCGGTGCACACTATAAGTAATCGAGAGTTAAGGCATTTGCAGACTAAGCTCATATCAGGAGTGAGTGACACCGAGGGAAGTTACCATTGTAGCATAAACACTATTTCTTCCCAGATTGTCATCCGAGACAACTGTGATTTCAGTCTCTTGTCTTTCACTTGTGAAGCTTTTCCCTCCTTTGTAGTCTCTTGCTAAATGGACTGCTATCTGTATACTCACCTGACACTGCAGAACTGTCAACTTTGTTTTCCTTCTTTCCGCTCTCAGAGACGGCCTTATGGGCCAGGCAGCCTCTTCATGTCAGCTGAGGCTGCTGAACTCTGACCCAGGATGCAATCCCAGGTTGCTACTGCGAATGCTGCTTTACAAAGACTGTCACCTGCCCAGAATTCTCCTGGAAAACTCTCGTAAGTCTGTTCTTTTTAGGTGTACAGGGATTGGTATGTGTTAATAGCTGATGGGAACAGTGTGTGTGTATGTGTGCTGTACATGCTGAGCTGTCATTCCTTGAGCCACTTTCATTAATTCTTTAATATTTCCATTTTTATAATACTGGACCCACAGAGTCAATCCCACAGGGGCCGTGTGTGGGATGATGTTTACCAATGTCTTAATTATGGTGCTGTAAGATCCTAAGCGAGTTATACAGGCCTTAGATGAGCTCTATCCATTTTATGAAGTTATCATCAGCATCTTTGCCATCATCATCATTTTCACCTTGGTCACCATCATCACTAAATCAATAGAGAGCAGTAATAAACACAAAACAGGCCCAGGCGGAGCACACACGCTGACCTTTAAAGATTTTCCCTTCGTTCTTCTCCCCTCCGCATCGGCAACAGTCTAACCTTTAAAGACTGTTGTGCACTCGCACATTAATTCACATTATAGCGACCTCATTAATAACAACTCTCACTGTCTCGTTCTCCCGCTCGGTCTGAGTCTGGCTCAGAAGCTCTGCAATGCTTCTCCCCGCACTTTGCCGTAAATCAACGCTAGAAGCGCTGACTCTCACGTGTTATCACGGTGACGGGCTAATTAACCAGGAAGCATACAGACAGAAGGAACAGCTTGCCTGAACGCACTCCCACAAGCCCCTGCATTTCCCTATACATTTATAGAGCGGAGTGGTTTTATGGTACTCTATTCATAAGGAGTTCAACTTACTAATAGATAGTAATACAGTGCATCACAAACTACCTCAATTGGACTCTATTCTATCTAATTGAAGTAGTGTTATAGTAGTTGTTAAAGTCAGCTGCTGTTGAAACATTAGGACAGTATTTCTTACATGCTAACTTTGTTTTATTAACATCACTTTTTCAATTGTGTCGTTGCTCTGTGGCCTATTTTAAAATACAGCGAATCTGCCTCATAAAAGTAAACTAGAGCGCTAGCTAGCAAACTGAATAACCTAGCCATTGTCTGACAATTTGAAAATGTAACTATTACAGACGGATAACACCTCCTCCACATTTACAATACAATACACTACAATAATGATGCACAACTCACTCTCAATCAGAAGATATACTACTTCAAGTACACACACACTCACACACGCACACAAACCCACACACAGCCCTTTTATTATCATCAGCATGTCTGCTTCCAATTACAGAGGTTTGCAGAGAGGGCCCTTGTGACTAGTTGACTGGTTGTCCGGAAGATAAACAGGTGTTTGTATTGGCTATGTATCAAGGTTGGATAAGCTTAGAGACGGAGAGCGAGGGAAAGACAGCGTGGAAATATAAAAAAAGTAATCGAGAAATCGACTTAGAAACACAAACACAAACCCATTGGAATTATTGTGTGCAGCAGAAGTAGTGGAAACTCCACAGAGATGTGCCAGCACACTGTCATCAGTTTTTCTGAAGCCATCTGCTGCCCCATAATAGGATCATTATTAAAAGGCACCTAGTTAACCTGCCATGCTCTCCAGCACCCCAAGTGGAAATCAATGCTAGTCACCTCGTTTTCTTTGGAACGCTGCAGCCACAGCAGTAATATCCAGAACACTTTCTCCTTAAGGAGATATCAGACAGAGAGAGAACAAGATGCTGTCTTAACCCACATTATGTTGCCTAATAGACTGATTGTAGGTCAGGTTGGTTGACCACTTTTGAGTGTCTGTGTTAGATGTGTTATTGTGAAAGAAAAGGAGAGAGACGTAGAGGGACAGAGATAGAGGATGAGTCTCATCTGGACCTTGAGTGGTGGCAGTGTTCCCTACCTGCCCTCTAATCAAAGTGGATGTTATTACTGTCCCTGTAATGCAGCAGTTAATTTAGCTCTGTTATTTTAAAATAGTCCAGCATTAGTCAGAAGGAAGCTGCGCTGCCCTCCATCACAGCACCCCCTCATTGACTGCTGCTTGCATACACTCTCCTATTCAAATAGCCGTCATCTCCCACACAGCAGACTGACAGACCGCTGGATGTCTGCCACCTCTGGAGCAACGGGCCTTTCCTCAGCAACCCCTGTCAACTTAACACACACACACACACACACACACACACACACACACACACACACACACACACACACACACACACACACACGCACACTTGTAAGCGCACAAAACACATATATAGACATCCATATGGTTTACACAAACACACACCTCCATCCTCAGCCCTCTGCTCAGACAGCAACCCCCACAAGGACACCCTGTCAAAACCTCTTCCTTTTCACTTCCTGTCTCCATGTGCTGCAGTGCCTTTGAAATCTGTTTCTTTCTCTGTTTTTTTTCTTTTTCTGGTCTGTTTTTTTTCTCCATCTAACACAGATGGAGGGGTTTTCTTCCCCTTCTATTTCACAATGCCTTTTGTTCACCCTTTCTGTTAACATGTGTCAGGTTGGGCAGCCTTGACATTTTCCAATGTGTTTTTGTGCGAAGAAATCAAGATGCTGTTTCATAGGATAGGGTTTTATATCTTTCACTACCTACCTCCATAAGGTTTATATCTTCTGAATCGTAATTCAAAAAACATTCTGATTTTACACTCACCTACACACACCCTAACTGAGACCATATGTGCATATGAGTAAGCCTCTTCATTGCTTTGTGTATCCTGTTGATTGTGTATGCGTGACAAGTGTTCATGAATATCAAGATTCCATAAATTCTTTGACATTTTGATTGCCCACACATTTATTTGTATTGTGCCCGGAAGTGTCTCACTGACTCAGACTGACGCTTTCTTCTCAGATTTTTGCCAAGAGAGCTGCATAGGGTTGTCTGCAGAGAGCTGCAAAGCAGGCGATGACTTAAAAGTCGCATTGTTCAACCTCTTCAGTTGCCTGAATAATGTTCCAAAGGCCTTGACTCAGATCCTTCAACCATACCTGGAAAGGTCACACATATGGGAACATCTGTACACACTGGCAGGTAAAGTAGCAACCAGCTGCTGCATAATGTTGTGGTTCAGGAGTCCTTACAGACGATGAACTATGATTAACCCTAGAAGCAGTAGTGCTCTTGTATATTACAGTACTGCGCTACCCTACATTGTGTGATTTTAAATGAAATACTGTTTTCATGTTATTATACATTTAAATGTTATTAAATAGTATGTTTTTTTGTTGTGACCAAAAATGCATTTGTACTGCAGGAGAGCAACTTTAATGTCATTTTTTAAAAGTATTTTCATAGCATAGTCAGGGTCATTCGTAATTTAAAATTAATTGGAAAACAGATTTTTACATTTTCTCAAAATGTATTAGATATGTTTCTAAATACAAGAGTAAAGCTGCCCACAGATAATATGAAATAAATATAAAAAAGTTTATGAGAAAATATAAGACAGTTCAGTGTTGACATTGCATGCACGTGTACTAAAGCATGACTTTAATACTGTCACAAAGACGGCAATTACTCCCCAACTTTTCCTTTCTTTCCGCCTCTCTCTGGTACAAGCTTTGATACAGAGCTTAATCAGAACCCCTGTTGAGTATGGAGCCCTTTTTGGTGGTGATTTTTATATCCTGGGTGAGTGGTAATTATTGTAGCATAAATTAGGGTGATTGGAGAAGAGTATTTGGATGGAGACAGAGCAGGGGAGGGGTCGACAGAGGGGAAGAACAGAAAAGAGATAGAGTGAGCCAGAGAGAAATTCTGAAAGTCATCCAATCATCATTTATCCTCACAGTGTAATTAGGTTAATTATTGGACTCTGCCAAATCTTTGTATTATAACTTTGGTTACAGGATACCCTTAGTGCCATTTCTATTTAAACTGTTCACTGAGTTAACTTTCATAGATTACGTTGAGAGTTTCATTATTTCTCCACTTACACTGATGTTTCATCACATGGTAGCAGTTGTTTCGAATCAATACACCGGTCAATATGGTAGCGGGCGGTATAAAGTCTGAGAACCAAGTGACTTTGAAAAATAGGTCTAGGTCTCACCTGCCACCGAGCGCATCTCCTTCGAAAAGCTATATCATTTTCTGTTCCGCTCTCCTCTTTTTCTGTGGGTCTGAGGTCACACATTTGTTAAACGTCCCTGGAGATTTCAGTGCACTTCCAGTGCCTTCAGAGCACTATATCTCTCTGTCGTAGCCTTTGGTTTTACAGCTGAAGCTGTAGGAAGTTTATGGGTGCCATACAACTTCACGCTGTAGCTGCTCTGCTATCAATATGAGCGGGATATGAAAGGGCAAAGCGACGAAAGACATAGTGCACCTGGAGAAGGTATTAGGATTTCTATTGTCAGGCCACCTCGGTTTGATCGAGAACACCTGAATTCAAGTTGAGTATTACTCGATTATTGTGTCGATATTTCAACAGAATACCTTTGCACTCTGTGGATGTGCAAGCTATTCATGTCTCTGTATTTTCTCATTGTTTAAAAAATATTTTGTGACCCAGACTGAGTGCGCTATGACTAGGAGGACTATTATGTAACCCACTCTAATTTGGTAGCAATCATAAAATTTAATCTACCCTTCATTTTTATATCAATAATATGGCATGTCTGCTGGTCTTTGACAAGTTTACAAGTTCAAACCTTTTGTGATTTAAGACCTAGTACAGTGATAAAACTGTATTTTAATAGAATAGTATTAAATGTTAGTATGAGGCCTCATTTTTCATTATGTACTGAGAGACGTCTTTGTACTGCATGACTACTTTTAAAATAATTAAAGAGTTTTTTGTGCAGCAGGCAACATGTCTGCTTAATAAATTCAACTGGACATAATTTTCTGCAGTTGATTATCTTCATTCTCTAAAGTACCTAGTCGGTCGGTCAGATGGCACATTGTCGGACACAGTTACAAAAACTCTACTGCATCACACTGAATTTAGTTAACTTGGTAAAGCAGAACATTTCCATGGCGAAGTTGTAACTCTAAATGAGTCAATATCATCTGTGTCATCTGGGTTTCTTCTACTTCATTGACTTCAGTCCTTCATACAGACGACACAATATCAGCCTGATTGTAGCCTGCCCGGTCATTTTATCCCGTGTAATGTGTCATAGTAGACGACAACCGACGTTACATCTGGGACCCCTCACGAAAGACTTGCATTCTAGGATTTTTTTACTTTCACAGCATGCTCCCTCACGTCTGTGACTTTGACCAACACACGCACAACTGTAAACATGGCAAAGCGAAGGAGTGATGGTGTTGTTGGTGCTGCTAGGTGGAACTATGAAATGGAGGAGAGGTTGATTTTTCTTTTCTTTTTTTTGGCTTTCCCAAACACAAGACAGCCAGCATCATACACTCCGCCATTGTTTGTTACCATTCTTGTTACTGGATGTTGGTTCCTAGCACCTCTTTTCTGACTTGTTGAGGACCAGCATGTTGTCTGTCATGTCTCTCGGCCAAGTCTTAGCAAGTGTTTATTACTCTACAATTAATCTGACACAGTGACCATTGTGACACCAAAAATATTGTGTAGTCTGAACTTGTTCATGTACGAATCAGCTTAATGTCTCTATTTTTTTCAATTTGAGTCTAAATATCAATGATACATACATTATACAATTAGTAAGGTCGTCTTCAATGTGATGCTCTTTCAGCCACCCTTCTTTACTTGCTGCTTTCTTTTGCTGTTTTTGTCAGACACAACACAGGCTGTACCTGTAGTGATCAGCTGTGTGCGGTCGATAGTCACCAAGTCAACCAACAGCCTCTTGGTACACCTGGTCTCCATGGTGGTGGGTTGGCAGACCACAGAGGAGCCCAGTGGAGCCTCGTTTAAGCAAAATGTACCAGAGAGCGTCCTGGCTAAAATACCCAAAGAGTGGAACTACACACCACTGGAAGCACGGGGAAAGGAGGCTGCCACTAAGAGTACGCACATACTATGTCTCACATTTTCAAGTGATGTTCAAGACATTGTAGGGTTGTTTTCCAAAACTAACATTTCTTTTTCCTTGCAGCTGTCATATCCGTAATCATTCAAGCCTTGTCCTTCATTTTCACCAATCTGCCCTTGGCCGTAGCGTCCGTGCCTCTCCCCATCCGCTTCCTCTTCCAAGTGGCAGAGAAGCACCTCTCCCAGCATGCCCGGCAGCTGCGCTTAATGGGCCTGTTACTCTGGGCCCTGTTAGGCTGTCTGATCCAGGGCCTGGAGGACTCAGACACACTAGAACAGATCAGTGGTCTGGCACTGGACCGTGGCGTAAAGGAACCCCTGTACCTACTGGCTGAGTGCCTACAGGCTTCCATGGGCATTCAACAGAAGGTAAGGCCTAAGGTTAATGTAACAAAAATTAATAATAACAAAACTATCTATTTTAATAACTAGGAAATTTGAAGTTTCAATTTAGGGTAAGGCAGTGTTCTGGCTGAAACTGCTTACTTATATATACAGTATATGTGTGTGTATAAAAACCCAAATACCATGATTTCATCATATTCATAGTTGATTTAATGTGTGCCATTAACTCATCTGACTTTTACTCATTTTCCTTAATGGTCTGTTGTTTGTCTAACAGGGTGTTCCCAAACCTACAGTGCAAAAAGTTCTGCAGGCTCTGGAGGAAAAAAGACCCAAGTGGACAAATATGCAGCTGCAGAAGGCCCGGAAGCTCTGCTCAGACAGGTGAGAGATCCTCTGCAGGGATGTAGCTACAGGTCAAGGTCAGAATGGTGTTGATGGGGGTTATATTAGTGTTTTCATGCATACAGGAAAGTGCTATATATATATCCATCATTAGTGCCAATTGGTATTGATTTTCCATGTGCACCTTCAACAAAAAATGAAGTATAATTTCATTCAGATCATTTTGATCGTAACACAGCCTTTTATGAAATTAATTCCCCAGTACATCATTTTAGTGATTTATCAATAATTAGATGGAGGTTGAGGGCTGATACTCTGATGAAGGAGGTGGTTCAAACTTATCTTACTGACTGATGGCGTAGTCAGTTACTTGACATTCAATATAGATACTGAATAAGCCAGTGAAAAAGAATGCAGCTTAGATATGCTTTTTTTAATTGAGCATTCAAATTCTGATGTATCGTATCATTGAGATCATTTTTCATTGAAAAGCTTCATGAGTAAGATCAATGAACCTCAGATTTGTTTGTGGTGGTAAATGATGGACATGTCGTCCGACTGAGTGGACTGCAGGCTGGAGTGATGGGAAAACAGCTTTCACTTTGGGCTGATCTGTGACCTTTGGCTCGATGTTTTGTAGCTTGTTCCCAGAAATTGCGCCTCTGGTTGCTCACTTCATCATAACAAACTTTGGATACATCCATCCTCATAAAAAGGTGATTCAGCGCCGTAACACGACATGTACAATTAAAAAAAGTAGAATCAAATACATAAAAACAGTGAGTTGATCATGGCCATTTCTTGGAAATGCTGTCTGCTTTAGTAACAGGAAGAAGGGACGAGATGGGGGCAAAAAAAAGAAGAGAAAGAAGAGGGCGGTGCAGGGGTGGGGAGGGGAGGGGGTTGAGAGGAAAAGTGAAAGAAGAGTGATTATGTATCACCTGTCGGTGGCATTCACTGGGATCATTACTATTCATTAAACTAACCTTCACAGGGAAGTGACGCCTGGCTTGTAAACAATCAGAATACAGTGTCAGAGAGAGAGAGAGAGAGAGAGAGAGAGAGAAAGAGAGAGAGAGAGAGAGAGAGAGAGAGAGAGAGAGAGAGAGAGAGAGAGAGAGAGAGAGTGTAATAACTCCAAAAACAACTGGCACTCAACTTACTGGCATCTCACTCATGTACACACACACACACACGGAGTAAACCCCTCAAAAAAAGAACATTTGCCCCCTTTTGAGCCCTTCCCTCATCCCACTTTCCCTCCTTCCTTTCCCAATAGCAACCCCCCTCCCCACGCCACCCACCTTGTCTTTGCAAAGTAATTTGTAGAGGAGAAGATTATTGTTCTCCATCATGGTGACCCTGGCTGGGCTGACGGGATGCATACACAGATGAAGATGAATGCAGTTATTCCTTGGCGGAGGTCTGCCTCTTTCAGGGCACATTGGCCCTAATGACATGATTGATAGGCTGTCCCAAATCCGGAGGGGCCCTCATTAATCACCCCGCTGACTGAATCCAATCATCTGCTTCACCTGCACAGTGATGGACAGGAAAGGATACAGCGCAGGTGCTGACACGGATGCACAGCCACCATCGCAGACAACACCAACGCTGGGCCGCCAGGCAAAAGAATGAAGCAATGTACATGGACGAGAGGGGACTCCTCTTCCTTTGCCACTCTCAATGTCAAGCAGCCAATGGCTGGCTGACAGGCGACACCGTTTCTGCCACCTTATAATTACAAAGGGGAAGAGAGAGAGAGAGAGAGAGAGAGAGAGAACAATGACAGGAAGTGTATGTGAAGGGGAAGGTTTGATGGACGGTAGTGTGATATCCATCCATACAGGAAGGGCAGGAAAACGATGCGGGCGTCTGCCAGGGTTGGGGACTGTACATGCATGAGGACCTTGACACACAATTACACACACACACATATGCACCTGAGAACACACACACCAATCGCTTTTAGTGCACCAACATCCTTCAGTCAAAATTCCCCTATGTATCTCATGAATGGTAATGAAAACAGTGGAAATTATTTTGTTATCTAACCCTGAATAATTTGACTGTATTTCTCACTTGACCAGACTGGTTTTCAGAATGTTCAGTGGAGCGAACAAATATATCTCTGTCCTTGCCAAAAATTGCATTTTAAGTTAATTTGCCCTCTGGAGTGAATGCTTTCTCTAAAACAAAATAAAACATTAATTCTGAACTAGTCGTATTTCAGTTAATTATCTTGTGTATAGCAAATTCCAAATTGTACCTCAAATTCTTCTCTAAATCAGAAATCACTTCCTCAGCCAGAGGTGGTATAGAGATACAAGCTGACGCCTTCCTGTTTCCTCTACTTTCTCTTTGCCCCACTCTCCCATCTCCTCCTTTTCCCATCTCTGTTTCTCTCTCAGTGTGTTTGAGCGAGGAAAGGAAAGCGGAGTCGCTGCGGCTGAACTGACTGAGCAGAAAATAGGCCTGATGCTGCTGGAGGTCTGCCACAAAGCAGGTGGCAGCGACTACCTGAGGCAGATCTATCACATCATCCAAGGCAATGAGGTAGGGAAGCACTCCCTCTCCCCAGCAATTAGGTGGCTGCTGGCCTGAGGCCGCAGGCTGTTCAGGAGGGGGAGACAGAGGGAAGAGGGCTGCTTGTGTGCAGTCTGCTTGTTCTGATCTTCTGTTGTTCAGGTGACCTCAAGGGTGCAAACCTACAGTGATTTCCTGTGTTATACGCTCACCACATGTAGAGTAGAGGGGACCACATGGAGTTACCACGTTCAGTGTAGAACTCTTTGGAGGAGATCTGAGTGAGAAAGAGCAGTGGTTCTTCTTTTTAAAAATCTCAAGTAGAAGTTATTTTAGCTAAACAGACTTCAAAGAAAAAAAGTTTAACAGACTGAAAAGTAGAAGTTTTCTAGAAAGTGCCCACATTTATTGGAGTAGATTTATATAGACAGGGAGTTCAGTGATGTTTTCGGTTAAGTACACAGTTGGTAAAACTGTGTAAAAAAAGTGTTTTAGTCCATTTCCCAATTCTTTCCAGCTTCCCCACCAGTTCTGTAACATTCAGGCACAAGGGTTTCCTACTGAGGACATACATCTTTTTTAGTTAGTTGACAGATTATGAATTATTAAGTAGACACTGTCATTTTTTAATAAATATAAAAGTGTCTTTGTTAGGGACCATTTTCTGCTGCAGATTTGGCGCTCTAGTGTTTATGGCAGCAGGATGTGTATGTGGGATGAATTACATTATTTACACAATAAACTTCACCGCCCATGTTAATTGTAATGAAGAACGTCACCCAATTCAACAGTGGGGCTGACTGAAATATTTCTATTATTTTTTTGGAAAACAACAGCGCTGTATGGCACATAGGAATAAACTAGTTGTTGGCTAATTAATCAATTGTTGGTTTTGGTCTTTTAATGGCATGTGTTGATATTCAGAAATATATATCACCAGACTTATTCTTAACTTTAATTATCTTTGAATCTTTGAACAGCATAGCAGCATATGTACTGTAGTTATAGGGTTTTCTAAAGAGCAAGGAGAAACCACATCTGGTTGGTGCTCATGTGACTATTACAGACACGGCCCTCCTATAGACTGTCTATTACCACACCGAAGAATAATACAAACATAAGCACCATATACATTATGCTGCTATTGATGGGATCTGTGAACAGCTATAACTCTGCGTAGCGATTTAATAGGTTGTGAATGGGATTCCAAAGTATGCTCTGAGTTACCCTCCTGCCAGCTCGTGTAGCTCTACCCTCCCACGGTCGAGGCAGGAACACAAAGGTCAGGGACAGACCGGGCTGGTGGTGAGGTGGAGGGATAGGAGGTTCAGAGGCCATGTCAAGTTGACGGATGGGAATATAGTGAATTCACACCGGGATGCCTATGTACACACACACACACACACACACACACACACACACACACACACACACACACACACACACACACACACACACACTCATTACTTTATACTGTACATCTTGCAAGACACCTGCACCAAACAACCACAGCAAAGGTTACAGAAACAAAATTAGAAAGCATTGTGGTGCCCTGAAGACCCTTCTCTGTCTCTACATCCACACACATCATCTATATGGGTATGATCTGTGTTTTCATTACTCTTTTTCTGAACAGCTCTGTTTAATTAAACTTTTTTTGAGGCGGATTAATTAGAAAATATGGAGATGGAGACCAATCTGCCCATTACTATGGTTGTCTAGAAAAAAGTGCAGTATAAAACAATATCTGAACTTTGTGCTTTTGTTGTATCACTGAAACTGCATGTCCGTGGAATCAAAACTTTCAAAAGTGCGTTATCGTTTTCACAAGCAAAAAGCAATAATGTCGGTATGCTGTATCCTGAATGGCCTTGTGTATCCTCTGTTGCAAGAAGTTTTTCTTGTAAATAACTTTTTGGCCTCTCCCTGTTGGTCTTAGTTTGTCAGCCTTTTTTATTGAATGTATTGTCAGTCTTTCTGTCATAAGATGTCTTTTTTAACTTTCCTCCTCTGTCTCTCTTGTGTTTTTGCCCTTTCTTTCCACTTCCGTCTTGGACACAGGAACTACTGATGTTTGAACTAAGTGGAAGCACAAACTCGCCCAATAATCCTCCTCACTCGATAATCTTTGACCTCGGCTGTGAGAGTCATGGGGACACGGACGGTTTCAATCCTCTCCACCAATTTGACCACATTGGCAAGAAGAAGCTGCATCAGGTTCGTCAACCATGTTTAGGTCGTCATCACAGTTTATTTTAGTAGCAAATCGTGGATTTATTATTTATTTTAGCTATATGAAATGTCTTTGATATTATCTTGATTATTGGAGCTTCTTCATGTCTCTAGACTTTGTACTGTGGGGGTGTACTTGTAATGTGCAGGGCGGTGTCGTATTAACTTCCTCCCGAGGCCAGAAGCTTAATGTTGAAGGTTAGGAGCTGTTTGAGTCTCTAGCGAACTGGATACTCTGGCAATCTCTGAAGTTGTCAGGTCTTTCTGGGGCTCGGCTTTCCTATTCTCCATAGGTCGCTGCTTTTTCCAGGCAGGAGTTAGGCTGACAGGAAGAAAAGCACACTGAAAAGGTGAAAAGATGAGAGAAGATTTCTTTTTCATAAAAGAAAGAGTAATGTTAAAGGAGAGTGCAGTCTTAAAGTGCACTTCTTTGGGGCTTTGAACCGTATACCCTCTTACCCCAAACATATCCCCAGGAGTGCCACCGTGGTTTTTCAGTTAATTGTTAGATTTTTTCTCCATAAAGGGGATAAGTCTAGCTACAGGTAGTTTTAGCTCAATGTGTGAGTTGTCAGCATTTCTCTCCTTCTATCAAGGGAAATACTGCTGATATCACACAAAATAATTAACAGAAGCTTCCCCAAGACAGTCTTGTGTGTTTATCATTATACTTTTTTTTTAAACGGATCAGATGTATTTATACACACATCACATCTCTTGTAATGTAGCTGTGATTCCACTATTGTTTTCAAGAACAGACATGTTTTAATCCTAAGACTTGGCCTGTTTTGGCTTATCACAGGAGGCTGCATAGCTTTGCATAGAAACACCCTATTAAGAGAATGATTAAAATGCCTTCTCCGCTTCAGGTGCCTGTGTTGTTTGTCAAATAAAATGGCAGGTGGAGGAAAAAAGTTACATCCATCAATCACCTGTGAGGAAGGAGCAGAGGGGGGATGGATGGATGGAGGGAACAAGTGGAGTTCTCCTCCTTTTGTCAATAAAACTCAGCCTGGAGTTAAGAGTGACATTTTGGCAATCAAAGCAATCTGATTTTTATTTGCTTTCCCAATATGGTGCTAGTGCCAAGTGTGTTTGTGTGTGTGAGTACATGTGTATGTGTTTACGAAAAAGAGAGAGAGAGCAAGATGGGGGGGGGGGGGGGGGGGGGGTCTGGCGGGGTGCCATTGAAGACGGAAAGAAAAAAATCCAAGCAGTCACAAGAGTAACGACTCCCTCCCAAAATTGATTTATCTTTCTATAAATGATGGCTACATCCCCCCAAATGGATTTATAAATTAATTGCTGTCTTATTGGAATAAAAACCTTCTTGTGCGGACATGATTGATCGCCTGGTGTCGGTAGCCTGTGCTGGGGACCCCCTTCCTCCTTTGTTAGTGGGTCCCAGCTGGAGCGGTAATGCACTGATGGTATTAACCCTGATTAATAACTAACAATACCCTATCCTCATACATCAACAGAGTGCAGCGGTCGATTGGGCATGGGACTGGCCAAGGCTGCTGCCAGCATACCAGGGCATGAGTCAGGTCACCTTCAAAACTCTGCTGGCCAACAGGTAAAACACTCATTTCACTTGTTACATATACACATGTTCACTGACAGTTGTGTGTGTATGCACATGCAAATGCAAGTGTCAGTATTTGTGTTTTCATGTTTTTATTATGATCCATGTTTTTGTTGTTGAGCAGTCTTTTTATGAAACAAAAGGCCCGCTCCAAAGAGACATGTGCTGCATCAGTCGTGTCTATACCTGTACAAAATGAGCCGTTCACTTGGGACTCCGGAGGCAAGTTTCCCTCCATCCCCAAATTCCCTATTTGACTTAACTTTGGCATAAGCTCCAGTCATTGGGGATCATATAGCCCAGCTGCTCTTCATCAGAGGTTCAAACTTCCACTTTGTTCAAAGGCCAAGGGCTCCTGTGGCTTCCACAATGGAGGCTGAGCTGTGGAAAGAACTCTTTGGAAAAGGGATATTGGAGTGCTATGATATCCTGTGTGTGTTGAATCATGGGATTCTGTCTTTGTTAATGCATGTGTGACTGACTGTCTGTATGGACAAAACGTGTTGCAGATTTCAGTAATTGAGGCATGCCTGCTGTTCATGTACTTCCCAGGCCTTGAAACAACCAGACAGGTTGTTAAAGATTTGAAAAAGAGTGGCTAGCTCAGATCTTAAGAGTTTTTCAATCCAAGTCCACCACTCTTGTCCCATCTTTCCCCCCTCCTCTCCTGTTATGCTCTGCAATGGGCATAAATATTTATGCAGGTATGTGACACATATTAGATGGCAATACTTCAGGCTGTTCCCTGTTCTCCATTCACAGCTGTCACGCAGCCAGCTATCAGGGAGCCATGGGGCTACTGCACCTTGTCTCCACGCCTATACGCCCAATCCATTCTAAATCACCACCATTGTAACACACACACACACACACACACACACACACACACACACACACACACCTTTCTAACAAAGGGCAAGCTCTGCATCTGCCAAGGACACAGGTCTAATAAGGGTGAAGTACACGGCTCTGTGCTCTGCTGTGACGAGCTTTGTCGCCTTCATGCCTCTTCTCACATACACCCACACTCCATTCTTCCTCCCCTTATATGCTGCTTTGTTGCATGTTAAAACAGATACTGTCATCGCTTGACTGAGCCAAATTAGTGTTGGGGCATACATGAATAGAAACTGAATGCAGTGAAGTCAGATAGGAAGAGGGAGGGGAAAAAAAGAGGAGATTGGATGCAGTTTGAGATTGTGAGTGACACGGAAAGAGAGAGAGAGAGAGAGAGAGAGAGAGAGAGAGAGAGAGAGAGAGAGAGAGAGAGAGAGAGAGAGAGAGAGAGAGCAGTCAATACTGACAAGGCACCAAAAAGTATGAGGAAGGATGGAGGGGGTAAAGGTTATATAATTCACCCCTAATCTCAAAGTATCAAAGTGTCTGAGATTCTGCCATTTGCCTCATTAGCCCCTCTTTGTTGGGCCAGAGGAGCAGATTTCATGGAGGATTTGGAGAACGGCTTTGGTTCTGCCTGAGACGCTCGCACGGAGCAGGAAGTTAGTTTCACGGCTGGCGACATGTAAGCTGTCAAAGTTTTCCTCAGATCCATCTTCGACTCAAAAATATCTCTCAAGCTATGGAAGACCATTCACGGGATAAGCACACTGATGTCGGATCATATGATCCATTTGTTAGTGCAGATAAGGATAATGCTTTCTGCGTAACCGCAGACTGAAGTGCCCGTGGCTGTTTTCACAGAGGCTTCACAACAATTACTCTTTTACTCCCTCCAGTTGCTGGACAAACTAGAAGATATAATCTTACACTCTTGACAATGTTAATAGTAATGGCGTTGTCCCATACTGTATAACAACACCCGTCAATGTGACCTTGTGATGTTCTGTATTTTCTGTCTTATGAGTTTTATTCTCCTTGAATGACTTCCCTTCCCTGTACACAGCCAATATATTTTCACTCCCTTGACTGTGAGTTAGCAGTGTGGCCCATTGGCCCCCTATATATTGTTACAGTGGCAGGACAGTTATTGTGCCCAGGGTTTATATCACATTCTAATGGAGCAAGGCTATGAGTTAAGGGCGGTGGGCTTTTACACCAGGGCTGTTAAATCACTGTTCAGATGACTTCATTAGCAGAGCAGGACACATGCTGAGACACTTGCGCCTGCACACACATATAAACACGCACACACACACACATACACTTTCACCCTGCTACCTTGGCGGTGTAGCCAGACAGGAGGGAGAGTGGATTTATACAGGTGTGTGTGTCCTTCTTTGTCACCTGTCACTTCGGTTCCCTCCGCACGACGGATCATCCATCATGTGCAGATTGAGCTTTTCAGCAGAAACCAGACTGATTAATACCACCGAAGGACCCCCAGGGTTGACTGGCTGACTGGCTGACCTGGCTTCTTGGCAGGCTGGAAGTTTGAATGGATAGATGGACGACTTGTGGGTGGGCTAACTTTTTTAGCCTGCTTATTTGCTGGCTAAATGGCTGACTAACTGGTGGACTAGCTTGGTTAGGTACTTACTGCTTGGTGCAATGGATGTACAGTAAGAGGCAGCCATTAGTGGAATAGATTAGGTGGATTTATGACAGGCTGAAAGGCATTTTGACCCAATGGCTAGGAGGCTGACTAGCCTGTTGGTCTTTTTTGATGGCAGGTCTCGTGATGGATAGATGATGGACTGACTGACTGGGAGGATAACTGGTTGACTGAAAGTCAGACTGAGGCTCTAGCCTAGTTGTACCCACATTTGCAGGCCTTGTACAAAATCTATAATTGTATCTCTACAGTGTTCTATTTCTTTCAAATTTCCATAGAAAGTCTTTCAATTATCATTGTTGCTTTGGGTTTTACACACGGTGACCACGGCTAAGTGGAGAGCAGGGCCATCCTTCAATCAGAGGATCTGCGGTTCAATCCCCGGCTCTGGTTTCGCAAGTCACATGTCAATGTGTCCTTGAGCAAGACCCTTAACCCCAAATTGCTTCCGTAGCTGTGCCTACGGTGTAGAAATATGAATTGTATGTATGCTAAATGACTGTAATGTAATCATAGTTCTCATAACCCCATTTTAATCATCTCAACACCATCTTTCTGGACTTAAATTATTTCACGTAGTCCATTGGTTCCCAGCCTGGGGGTCAAGACCCCTCACTAGGGGTCGCTAAAGCTTCACAGGGGGTTGCAAGGCCTTTTTGATTTAAGGGTGTTAGACGATCTTTAAAAAAACGAAAAACAATTGGCCTATATCTCAATGTTTCATTGAATT
>NW_027176975.1:10462145-10677145 GCF_023349555.1 Cebidichthys violaceus | reverse complement strand
TCATGTTTGTTTGATGAGTGTATTGAAGGAGTATACTGTAAAACTAAATGTTTTAATGTTGATATTGCTAGTGATTGAATGAGTATTTGTCATTGCACATACACAAAGGCAATTGTTAATGTTAATGTGTATTTGCATATGTGTGTGTGCTGATGCACCATTGCAGCAAAGTAGTTCGAGAGATCATCCCCTTGGAAAAAAGCGTTAGAGCTAAATTTAGATTTTGCTAAATATCATGTTCAAGACTTCTTTATACTCATTCTGTGTAAGTCACTCTCAAAAAGGGCATCATGCAGCGAAAAGCTTAAAACATAATGTCTGTGTACGCGCTCCTGTGAGAACGGACGTGTGTGACGGTGAAGTTTTGTTTTGGTGGTACATCACGAGGTTGTATCCTGTCGCCAGGCTCATTAGCCCGTCGGCAGCGCCCAGGCTGCCCCAGCCAATCACTGCTCTACGCTCGACTCTGCCATTTGCATGTGGTCCAGGAAGAGATAATTAGAGGGATCTCTGCCTGTCACTGTTAATCTGGGACTTAGTGAAGGGCTGTGACGCCGACATGCTGATGAACTGACACACATGTCCACACACACACAGACACACAGTGCAGCATCATACTCGTGTACACACATTGACATCCGATACACACAAAATGCACAAACAGAGTATACCTGCACACACAAACGCACACATACCAGCACTAAGCACTGGAAATGCACAAAACACATGACAACATGAAAACACAAACGATGGTCTCTCAGATGGTTCATCTTTATTAACTCTTTCTGTTTGCCCTGCAACAAATTCAGTTGTCTTTTTGTCATCTTTTTATTTTTTTGAACTCTTATACTGTAGCGTATTACATTAAAATAAATCAGAGCTGCTTCTCTATTGGTATGTGAATGATAGCATGTTTACTCAGTGGCTGTTTACACCAGTTGTACTATGCTGTTGACACAGGTTTTAGATCCCTGTTCAGATAGACTGTGCGCTTGTTGCTTCCCAAACAGGCAGAATGCTCGGTAAGCCTTTTGAACAAGCCCAGCTGTCAGCCCTATATACTTTCTCACACACACACACATCGATATGCACACTTCCGAACAAACATGTACATGTGCTCATGTGCTGGCACGTCCCCAGCCACACACACACAAACTCACTCACACATTGCTGATTGGCAGGCCTCCTGTTTTCCCATAATTCCGACTGATTTATCCAATCAATCCCACTTGAAGGGCCGCTAAAGCATTGAGTAATATTAAGAGTAGAACATGCGACAATTAAAACATCCGTCAGGTAATTACAGAGCTGGTTTAGCAGCAAACAACTGAGCCATTTTCTACATTCAGCATGTTGCCTATGTGTTTCATTTGTACCTGTTTGATAGTTAATCGGAGGAAATGAAGTACATCTGTAAGTGTTACCACCTTTAATGCATGTGTCACATATTATGTAAAATAGCATGGCATTAGCTAAATGTGTCTATGCAAATATTGACTGTGTTCACCTAATTAAATATCAGAGACAGTGTCTCATCCTGTACAAGGAAATCCTGTGTAAAAAGCTGGATAGATGTTCTTGTCACTGCAAAGCGTATTTTCCACCCAAATGACAGCTAGTCCTTTTTGTACACTGTGGGACTGTTTAATGGTGCATGTTCAGAGAGAGGGTGAGCACCGTTACTGACCTCATACGTCCTGCAATGTGACCCTGTGTCACCACTGATGGCACATAATAGTTGACACTTGACTTTAGGGGCTCTTTAAGTGCCAAGAGTGCTTGGGGCCCTGGATTTATATTCTAATGTGGTCATCTTTGTACTCTGTGCCTCCACCTTTTGTTCATGGGCTCTCTCTACACTTGTTTCCACTTTTTCTTTGCCTTTCTTCATCACTCTCTCTTTCTTTTTCTTGTTTCACAGACAGATATGCAATCACACACACACACACACACACACACACACACACACACACACACACACACACACACACACACACACACGCACACACACTTAGACCTACTCAGACACACTTTCACTGAATTGAAATATTCTGTTCCGCCCTCCTGTCCCTGTGCCATACAGGTAAGCACAGAGGTGCACTTGTCTGGACACTTGTCTTGACAAATCTATAGACAACTAGAGAGAACACTCTGGAATCAACCCTCTGTTTTCATCCTCTCCTCTCCTCTCCTCACCTCACCTGTATGCATTGCTCTCATCAGTATCCTCTTTTATCCGTACATGCATGTCCTATTTTTACAAACCTTCACTACCTAGACTCCATAGATATTGAAAAATACAATGTGGGGTGGGGTATTGTTTAGATTTTAATTACTTTAAATACAGTATTACATGAGTCAGCAGGACATTTAGACAGCCTTTTGACATTCTTGCGTAGTGTGTAAAACTCTCTATCTTACCATGCTCAAGGTAAGTGATGACATTATGATAAACCAGCATCAGCTAATTGGGCTAGTTGGGCTAGTTGGGCTCAATAATTGAAGAACAATAAGCCCAAACCTAATTTTCAGGAATCCAAATGCACATTCTTAACAAATCCTCAGTAATTATGAATTTAAAACTTACTCAGAACAATTCTAATTTTAATCTAAGCAAGCAAGATCAGCACAAGGTGTACGTGTGGTGAGCAGGTAGTGTTTATCAGTGGCAAATGGTAAGTGTGTGCTTGCACTCTTCCTTCCCCTTGCCTCCCACTCTCTGTTTCCCCCACCTTTGCAGCATTTTACTATATGTTTCTTTCAACTCTTTATGCTTTTACCTGCTCTGGCTCCCTCTCTGTCCTATCTTCTCAGAGAAACCATCATGGGTCATGTTTTTCTGAGTCTTTGATCATTGAGCAGTCTTTCAGCATGTTGACTACAAGGCCTCTCACCTCCCCAGTGGTTGTTGCAAAAGAGGGGGCACACTTATCCGGCTTCTATGATGTTAATAGTTGAAAGCATCTGCTGATGTTGAAAGCGTGTGTGTGTGTGTGTGTGTGTGTGTGTGTGTGTGTGTCCACTCAGACATGATGAAAGACTGTTATAGCACTGGGTTGTGATCATGTTGCAGCTACATCGTAGCTATGTTCAGAGTGGGTTGCTAAGCAAGTCCTCCTTGCGTACTGTGCTGTACATGACGGATAACAATCATGTGACACTGTAATCATTTGGAAGAAAAAAAGATTCTCATACTTCAAATTCTTACATTGTTTTTAAATAGCTTAAAAGGTTGGAATTTAGATCTGCTACTACTCTGAGCATTTCATCCATATCTATTTATTCAGTTATTGCATAGAAAACTTCCTTCCGTGTGCTATAATGGGTTTGTCCTCAGGGCACAAACTCTGGTTCAAATAGAAAAAGCCTTTTCTTTCCTCAATCTTTACACCTCCTGTGTGTAAACGATGGTTGGTTGTCTGAGAGCTTTGCCGCTCCATCCAACTGCAGAATTCTCCCCTTTGTAAGATGCAGGGGATGGCCTTGATGTGACAGCTTGCGATGTTAGCCCAAGTTGTCTTTGACAGAAGACAAAGAAAAAGGGGAAGGAGGGAAAGAAACAAAAATTCAAACATAAAGGGAAAGCTTTGGAATTTTTCCTCTGAGGTGAATTGCCTTTGCAGAAATATTTTTTTTTCTGTCATTTAAAAAAAAAAAAAAAATCTTTGTTTTCCCCTGTATGGCTTTGTCATGACTGTTAAGAACAGTCTGCTTGATTGAATTTGCAACTGGAGACATTTAGTGATTTTGATGGATTCTTTGGATGTAGGACCTAGGCTTGCTGGAAGCATCTTTTTTAGATGTTTTTTTCCTCATGACATTATGGAAACAGATCTACCCTTTACAGCAGACTGAACAGTGAGTGGTATTATTTGACATATTGTACTGCTACATGCCAGTCTACAAGAATGCCAATGACAATCATAGGAAAGGACATTTAGATTACTGTCGAGCCTCCCTGAACTGTCTCTTCCTATCTGGCCTCCTATCACTCTATCTGTTTTGTAATATGTCTTCTCTTCATCTTGAGTTTGACTTGTAATGATGAAGAGCTGGTCAGAGGGACATAGTGGTGGGTCTTGTGGGCTTGGTATGTATGTGTGTGTGTGTGTGTGTGTGTGTGTGTGTGTGTGTGTGTTCAGTATCTCTGCCCTCACTGTGTCAGAGTGTGACCCTTGGGCTGTATCTTGCAATCAGTCAGCCTGCCTAGCCCTCCTGTCTGAGTGTTCCTCCTCCAGCCTTTTGAAGGAGCCCCTCTTATCACAGTGTGGTAGACCTTCCCCCTGCCCCTCGTTGTTCTCAAGGTTAGCCTCACTCTGCGGCCTTTCTGTTTCCACTATCCTTCATATGCACCTTACAGGTATCTATCCATTCTCTGCTTATTACACAGTCTCATAAAGGAGTCTGGATGTTGGAGGTTTTTGCTCTTCCCCTCAAGGTGAGCCTCTCCCAGTGCTCTACATATACTGTAGCCTGCCACCAGCTCCCTAGCCAATACTTATGCACATCTGACAAAGGAGTGGAAGTTTAAAGGTGGCTCTGCTGCCTCCTCCCTCTCATCCTCACTTTCTCTCAAGGTTTGTCCCTTCCTGCTCTTGCCTTTTCTATTTCTCTTCTTCATCTCTTCATCACACACACACGCACACACACACACACACACACACACACACACACACACACACACACACACACACACACACACACACACACACACATTCTTAGATCCGTAAAGACAAATTACTCTGAGTGAAAGTTGGGCTGCACCATTATCTCTTTTCTTCTCTTTTTCTGTCTTGGAAGGCCTATTCACCTCCGCCGACGGTATCTGTACGGTCTGTAGTTTTGATGCCTACATGCCTGGTTGAGAGTTCAAAATGCCTGCGGTAATCCCACAGCCTGCAAACAGTAAAGACGCTTCAAGGAGGTTCTCCTATATGTACATCATGTCCATATCTAGTGTATGTGATGTGAATCTGAGCGTCACCGGGACTAAACATGTCCTTGCCAAATAAAGTTGTAACAATGGATAAATATATTCTTTCTCATGTGATGAATTTGTGATGCATGGTTTGGTTGAAAATTAGTCGTTCCCCAGTGTGATGTAGTTATTTCTATGGTGGATTTTAGAAATACAAATCTGAATGTTTTTGAATAGCTGTAAGATATCTGCGAACTTGCGGTACCAACAATGAAATTCAACTGCTTTATTTTCCAGGCACCTAGATCCTAGTGATTGATTGTGAAAGATTTGGAGTGAGGCATTTTTAGTGGGTAAAAACCTACTGCTGCAGCAGAGAAGCAGAGTTCAGATGGTTGCAGCAGGGCAAATTGGGTTCATGCCTTTCACATCAGAAAAGAAACATATGACAGAGCCTAAAGGATACTCAGTCACCAGAGTCTCACAACATAGTCTGCTCTTTTACATCTCTTGTTGCATTCTTATTCAACCCTGTAGTGCACACATTTTGTAAGGTGGAGATTGTGGTAGGTGGTGCGCATACAAAGCATTTGACACAGGAGACATAAGTTCTCATCATTAGTCTCATGTGTAGTTAGCTTCAGGCAACAAAAACACTTTAGTTATAATTAGGGAGAGATTGTGCTTCAAGTCACTGTTGAGTTTTTCAGTATCAAATCAAGCGTATGATTTCTCTCTAACCTTAACCAAGTGCGATGAGTTCCCAAACGTAATACTAAAGCGTTGACTCTAGGTGCAATGAGCAAGTTCAGGTATCGAAGGGAAAACACATTTTAAAAGTTTTGTAGATTCGTTCTGTATCTTCATGTTGTTCCCTTTGCAGATACGTTTATTACCAACGTTTCCCATTATGTTGATAATATGTATAATATGTCTGTATTGCTACATCCCAAATGTCAAAGTTTTGTCTGTTAACCATTAACATGTTCAACATTTGTTTCGTGATGAGAATGAAAAAGAATAAGAAATTAAATAATTTTCCGATATTCAGTACACAAACTTGCCATTTGCCATACAGTAACAGCCCTGGATTCTGTTGGATCATCATTTCCTTTTGAGGTGGTTGCGTCCATGTAGTGGGAGGCCGGTGTGGGCTGATATCTGTCTCTCTGTATCTGTATCACTGAGAGCAGATATGGCTGATATATCTGTCATCTCAGCATCTCAGACTTGACAGCACCGATCATAATCAGTCCCCCTCCGGCTCTCCCTCCTGCTATCTGTTTTTCTCTGTATCGTAACCTAACTCGTATATCATGCCAGGTGTATCTGTATTTTTCTGTTGTATAGTGTTGCACCTCACTGTTCATATCTTAACAACACCTCTCTTCCGTACATGCAGTAATGGTGCACTTTGGGAATATGCACTAGATGCAAAGGGAGTTGGTGTTGGGAGTGATTCTGCAGTTATTTCTGTACAGGGTTGTGTGTGTGTTGGTGTGTGTTTGTTTGTGTGTGTATGTGGGTAGGTGGGTGTGTATCAGAGAGCATTTACAAAGGGATCAGCCCTGAGGGTGTCGATGCATCGCCACAGTGGAGGGAGAGCAAAAGGGGGTGGAGGCAAGCGAGTTCACAGCAGATGTAGCAAACAGCCAAGTAGCTTGAAAATCTTGCCTTACTTGGATCTGCACTGCACAGTTCAGTACTTATTTATTTATTTGGGTTGGGGGGCAAATGTATGTTCAGTGGCGTTGGATATCAGTGACAGGAAGGATCAAAGAGCGACACCACAAATGAAGCTGTCAAAGTGGCCCGACAGCTGGGTCCCGAGGCGAACATCCCTCGCTCGCACATTTTATTATGATCGCAGTGAAACCTCACAGCAAGAAGGAAAGAGAGCAGAAGGGAAAAAAAGAAAACTATCATCTCCCCAACCAGATAGAAAGAAAAAGAGACAAAACGAGCGGCGCTGTATCATCGCCGTCCATGATGGAATGAATTATGAATGTGTGGAGGGGATTAGGAAACAATGGTTCAATTCACTAGGATCCTCGCCTAGTTTCCTCACCCTCAGCCTGGCAACTAATTAGCACTTTCAACACCAGTGTATGATCTCATTAATGTGATTTCTGCTTATGTAATGTGCATGCAGTCACACACGCTTACATACAAACACATGCACACAGAGATTGCAGTAGTGGGCTATTACATAAAGCAAATGAACGTGTGAGGGAAAATGTATTGTTTGTTGTTGAGCTAATGCAGTTAGATGAATCAAATGTTTTTCTAATGCTGAGATTGCTGTAGGTTTAGTCAACAGAGCTGTTCAGTGTTTAGGGCATTTCCATCAAGCTTTCTTTCCCCTTATGTCTTGCAATAATCTGAGCAATTTGATAATGTGTGATGAATATCATCAGTCATGGTATCATAGTGTTGATTGGTCCACAGAAAAGACGGGTACACTGATGGATTATTTCAAGTTTATACCAGTGGTACTAATGTGTAAAGTTTTAGAAGGCAGGAATATCTTTTCTATCTTTTTATTTCTATTTGTGTAGTAGAAACAATTCACATCAGCTAATTAGTATCCACACACTGAGATATGGGGAGAGGGAGAAAAAAAGAGGGGGAGTAAGCAGGATGAGGGTAAGGGTAGATAATTAGACAGAATTAAGCCATCTCTTTTAATCTAGCCCCTGAAAGAAAGAGAGGGAGAGAAAGAAAGAGATGTGGGTGGGAGGATGGGGGTTCTGGGGGTGAGGCCTGCACATTCACCCCTCTGCTCTCTCTCTCGCTCTCTCGCTCCCTCTCTCCCCGTCTGGCAGAGGGTGTGAAAGTGTGGGAAAAGAGGGGCCTGGTGCCTTCGCCTCCGCAGAATGGATCAGCTTGTGTTTCTGAGGCTCTAGAAGTGTCCCATTGTCATGATGTCACTGCAACTCAAGAAGGCTGACCTCTGACCCCTATGGATTCATGGCAGCCCACCGCAGCTCCGCCACACCCCCACAACGCCAAAAGTTCCAGATTGCCACTGGGCGCCCACTAGGGGGTACCCAAGCCTTTTGCTGTGGAATTTGAGGTGCTTGCGGCTTTACGGCGCGCAACTTGCCAATGAATCCGTCCGTCTATGTCCCCCTGATTAGGGGTCCTTTCCCTCGCACTATCACGCTCTTTTTTTGTCTTGATTTCCCTCAGTCGCTGTGCCATCTTAGCCAACCACGGCTCTTTTTCTCTGCTTTCTCTCTCTCCCTCCTACACACGTTGTATCTCTGTACCCATGAATATAGCGAACGCCGCCAGATGTCGCAAATACATCATCTGAGGGATGCGGTGGTGATGGAAAAAAGTCAAGGCACGTACGAGTGGGGGATGTGAGCCGACTTGAGCTCTCTGAGCATTTGTGTGTGTGCCACTGTATGCCAGCATTCATCTGTGCGTGTGTGTGTGTGTGTGTGTGTGTGTGTGTCTCTATTTTCCAGGGCATGTGTGTGTTTGCGTGCGTGTTGTTGAGTGTGCTCCCTTTTGTGTGTGTACGTATGTGTGGAGGTCACAGCAGGTCAGCATATTGTCCCTCAGATGTTTGATATTTTATGTATAAGAGGGTGGCTAGAGCGAGAGGATAAGCACGTTCCTGACAGAGGCATCTCTCCGCCACAATCCGCCACCTCAGCAATGTAGAGCCCAGAGTCAGATCAACAATGGAGGGGAGCTGCCTTATACCCAGAGAGGGCTGATGGGAGGAAGAGGGAGAGGAGTGGGGGGGGTGCAAGAAAAACTAGGATTGCTGCTGCTCCCGCACGGGCAGTCGGCAGCCTGACAGCACTGTTGCAATAAAACGACTACGATTATGCACAATATTGTGTTTACATATGAAATGTGGTGTAATGCATGCAGCAAGGCACATCATAAACATGCACCATGATACATAAAAGCATCCTTCCTCTACATGAATAGAGTCAGTCGACACGTAGCCACGCCAAACTCACACAGGCCTATAACGCTGTTGCAGGTGTGTACGTGTGTGTGTGTGTGTGTGTGTGTGTGTGTGTGTGTGTGTGTGTGTGTTTGGGGGCCAGTTGGGACAGGGGAGGGGCAGTGGCGTCCTCAGATCAGCCCATGTCGGGGAGGAGATTCCCCAGAGTGGAGCTATCCCAAACAGCACTCCTCTCTTTCTCCTTCAGGGGGAAAAGTTTACTGCCAGCTTGCTTTTGTAGTCGGCCTCAAAAGATTTGCGGCAGTCAGCATTAAAAGGCACAGATCTAAGGAGACGCCTCCAACTGAAATACCTACAGAGGAAGGAGAGAAGGAGGAGTAGAATGAGAGGGGGGCAAACTGATACAAACATGAAAGACAGACGTTAAACGCTCCTCTTTGTAATGGCTTTGTACCCCCAACAACAACAACAATAACAAAAATCCCGACCATCATCTCGTGGTCCTATTTTTTTCCCAGCCCATGCTTTGATTCTTTCCTCTTTTTTTTGGCTTAGCAGTTTTTCACACTCTCCTATTTGTCTTCAGTTGTTGAAAGGTTGATTTCTTTATTCCCTTCTGCACACAAACCCGCACACGTAGGCTGGTTACCAGGGTGATGGTGTGGCGGATGACATCATGCCCTGACTGAGTTGCATAGTGGGTCGCGCTCTGGCAGGGTTCATGGGATGGTGGCGTGGGCTGGCGCAGCACAACTTGCTGTGTTCCTTCCATCTTTGCCTGTTTCGCTCCCTCCTTCTGTCTCTGTGTCTCTCTGGGCTCTCAGCATTGGGTTGTCCAGTGCGCCCTGTGTTCCCTGGGAAAAAGATTAATTATTCAACACACAGCCTCAATTATATTTAAATTCTGCAGTTCAAGTAACCTTTTAGCGTGGCACATTTATTATTAAGGCAGATGCTTTGGCTCTGTTTAGATTTAGAACTTATCAGATTCTTTCAGCCCCTTATCACATAGGCAGTTTTCTTGCGATGGCTGTGAGGCTTGGCCTTGGCTTGGCTGGAATGCAATGGAGTATATTTTCTCAAACAGCCTCTGGTAAACATTTTTAACTATAAATTTCCTTTGCTGAAGATTTTACAGCATAATATGCGCTGAACAGAATAGCAGTTTTACATGCAACTCATGCAGTGAAAAGCGAGACATGTGGCGCTTTCATTCAACTAAATTTCCAGTTCAGACTTTCTCCGTCTGAATTGGCTATCCAACACAAGACAGGATGTGATTCTGACATGCATTTTCTAGTATAACGGATACTTGGAAACTTTGAAACCTTCATCAATTGCAGATGTCGTTCTTTTCGGTCATGTTCCTCTTTCAATACCAACTCCTCTGCTGAATAGAGAGGAGTGGCAAGAACAAAATATGGACTTATAGTAGCAGAAACCTCCAGGATTAGACACAGGGGAAAGAAAATAATCAGGTTTCATTTTATACCAGACATACTGCTGATGCATATTTAACAAATTGCGTTCCATGACTGCAAATGCTTTGCTGTCGCATGGTCACAAACACGCGAAGATTGATACACGAAAGCACAAATGCTAACATTTAAGCCTGCACACAACAGCTCAGCGGAATGTAACACGACAAGGAACGACAAGAAACAGCCTTGATGGCCCCTCTCAATGATCCCCCTCCCCCAGTTCCTGTCTCCCCATTTCTCTCTTCCTCCATCGAATGAGGTGGTGCCTTTGTCAGGCAGGAGCATAGAGACCTCACAAAGCGAGGGAAGATGTCACAACAAACAAAAACAGCATAGTAACCCCCCCAAATCTAATCAGGAGCCATTGATTCATGCTATGAATGGAGACTGAGTACCTTGAGAGTGGCTCATCCAATGAGACCATAGACAGCATGACAGAGACCTTCACAATTCAACTGTGTAGTTCCCTATCATTCTGTGTTCACCTTTAGACTCGACTCTATCAACTCAAAGATGATACAATCATCACTCCTCTCCAGGTCCTTTTTATTTCACCAAATCATATGTGTGCCTCAATCAATTTTTCTCTCTCTGATTTTATGAGTGGTGTAGTTTTTTTTGGGAATGTACACTAATAGACTTTCTTTATGGATGCAGAGAGATGTGGGTCTTTAGTGCTTTAGTTACTTTGATTGTGCTTATGAAGGATGTTCCGATCGAGCAATTAAGCACAAGGTAAACTTTGACCTCGCAGTTTGCTTTGGTTTTCCTTTTTTTCGGTCTTAAACTTAAATGGAAAAGACACATTTAACTTATGGTAATGTGTATAAACACCAAGAGCACATACTTGTGTACAAATGTTTTGTTCCCCCCACCCCTCAAAAAAAAAATTGCATTAGCAATGCAACTCTATTTACTCTTACGGGAATCTGTGACATTTCAAATGAAATTATTTAATCTATAATACGTGCATGCCCTTCTGAGTTTTTTGTAATGCTCAATATAATGCAACAACTTTGCTCTTATTATTTGTAATGATACTTTGGCATTACAGGGTAGAGGTATTGATTTTGGAACCCAAAGCATTTATTGTGGAGGTAAATGTTATTATTTTAATATTGGACTCATGCTAATTTAATAGAGCGTAACATACACGTCAGTGTGTGAGCCGCAGGGGTCTCTTTGTCTCTCTCTCTCTCTGCCGCCAAGAATTGTACAATATACAATAATCTCAGGTAATGTCAACGACCAGTCATGGCTGCTCCCCCAGTTTTGATTTGGCCGGGACCGCTTCAACAAACAGAGCTGACATGTTTGGATTGTCGTGTTGTGTTCACATATCTTGCACAATAACCTGTTAGGATTGTTTCCAATAGATATCAAAGCGAGTGCACAGTGGAGGTACCTGTACTGGAAAGCTGGTCAGGTGGGCTATAGGCTCTCAGTGAGGTCAGAAAGTCACAACCTTTAAGGTTATGAAATGAACAATTTCCAAACTTTGTATACAGGGAAATTGACATAGGTATATTCCGCTCTTTCCTATTTAATTTATAGTGAATTAGGTCAATCCTCTTGGGAGGACAATCTCAATTTATAAAATTGACTTAAAGCTACTAAGGAACTTTTATTTTGTGTTAATTTAAAAGTGTTGGTGTTTCCAAGCACCAGAGCTCCTTATTTTACTACAGCCGAGTCGAAATCTCTGACCCGCGCAGTTCCTCTTTCTGGTTCTCTCATGCCTTCCTTTCCTCCAGTGGGCCAGCAAATCATCCTGGTGGTGTCTGTGCTGGCTCCCAGTGGAGCAGCGAGGTGAAACTCTGCTCCTACCTGGAGGAGGAGCCGCTGTTGTCGGTCACAGTTCTCTCCACCCCCTACCGGGGCTCCGACTGCAGGTAAAAGGTGGCAGCGAAGCCAAATCTGAGTTTGTCCGCAGCAGGCAGTTTGCCACTTTAGGCCCTGCTGGAGTCTGAGCTGAAGGAGTTTCTGGTGAACCTGCGTGCCACAAGTTCTTTCGCCTGATTTTGTGGGGAATTGGACTTGATGACAGGAACTAAGAATAACTATAAATACTGATCCATTAGTTTTAAATTAAGACACGTGTGTGCGTATGTGTTACCATCATCATCACCTATCCCAACCCACTCAGTACAGCCCATGCTCTAACCCTAAACCTAACCCATTCACTACACTGTTAAATGAGAGTGTGTGTGTGTATGTGTGTGTGTGTGGTGTACGGAGGGGGGCTTTCCCTACTTTTCTTAATAGAACAGAAGATCACTAGCCTCTCAGTTGTTACCATGACAACTGACCCATTTGCCTGCTCCATATGGAAGTGAGGGTGAAGGATATTGAGAGTAAGAGGGATACAAGGTCAGACGGATTGACAGACAGATAGGTATAGTTGTAAGAATATAGAAAAGTCCTTCTTCTCTGCTCTTGGCTTTTCAGCAGCATCTCTCTCTCTGTCTCTGCCTCTCTTTCAGCCATCTGATCGGCCGTATTAACACAGGAACACTTGCTGAGCAGGGTTAAAAAGGGCATCCATTCACTCAGCACAGAACCCCTTCACTGCATTTGTCCATATGTGCGTGTGTGAATGTTAGTCCTTGCACATTGTCAAGTGGGTGTGTAAAAACGTATTAGAGTGGGACGTACGTAGGTGTGTGTGCATGTCCATATATGTGTGTGTGTGTGTGTGTGTGCTATTGCTTGGACAAAGAGGTGGGGTCTCTTTTTTAACACCCTGTCAAAGGCGTTACCTTGTAGAAAAGGAGCATTTGGGGTGGCCTCCCCCCAACTCACAGATATGAAGCCGTCATGGGAAGAATAGCTGCATTCATTGAATGACACTTATTTTCTTCCACTTTACACAAGTGCAGCGAACAAAACAGGCAGGGTAGCAGCTGAGGAAGACATTTTCTTTGCTTTCGTCGCCAATGACAGACATGCAGCAATTACTTTAAGTCTAAGCACCTAGAACACCAAGAAAACTGCCATTCCTGCTCAGCTTTGTAACTCCGTTCTTGCAAGCTGCCTCAGGCTTTTTAATGTTTACTGGATGTGATGTTGATGTGTGTGTGTGTGTGTGTGTGTGTGTGTGTGTGTGTGTCTATGCACCTCATGCACTCTGTCTATGCGTTCCATCTCTTTTTATCACTGTCACAGCCATCACCATGTGTCACAGTTGGCCACTATCTATATGGACCCTAAATCTGCAGCTTTTTCTCATGCACGCTAACAATTCAAACAACTGATGACCAGGTTACAGCAATACTCCACTTAATGCAGCTGTTATGTTAAGGCCTTATGTGGGTTATCTTAGTCAAATGACCTACTTAGAGTGGCGTAAGAAACACCAGCTAAGCATAGACAGACTCATTCAATCTGGGTGGTGAGCCCACATGGAATTACAAGACATAACTAAACATTTCCATGCAGTTTGTCTATAATAACATCCACAAGTGTATCACACACACTTGTTTGCCCTGCCTTTGCAGATAAAATCTGCCATTTCACCATGCTGCTTTTCAGAAATGTTTTGTTGGATAATAAATAAAAACAAATTAAAGGGAAATAGTAGCTTTATTGCCACAGCATATGCGGTATTAGCTAGTGATGTCAGAGCCACTTGGATTCAAGATAAGTCAATAAACCCAACACACATGGTTGTTTTCTTGCCCTGTAGTCCTGCAAGAGACCTGCAAGTCTGTGTGTTCATACAGTATTTGTGTGTTGTCACTTTGCCCACCAAGGGTTACCTAATAGCTTGGCAGCAATGTGTTTCTCCACCTATGCCATGTGCCTCGGTCTACTCTGACTGCAGCTAAATTAAAAGTCCTTTTGGTGCGGAAGTGGATGACAGTGTTTCCCTGTAGCTCACCTTGCCTCCCTCCTGCCTCCGCGATCCTCTCTCGCTGCCTACCCTCTTGCCCTGGTGGCCCACAGCCCATTTTCCCACTAAGACCAGGTGTCCCACCACACTGGAGAAGAGTGTGTCTTAATCAGTCCCACAGACGCGCACGCCTCACAATGCAGGATACACACATACACGTTCACATGTACCTAAACTCACAACATTCATCCATGCAAAGTCAAATTAAGCATACACACACACACACACACACACACACTGCAAGGGGCACCCCACTGCCACCCTGCCTTATGTCTAGGAGTGACACTTGGATGACACCAGCAGCAGGATTATAAGAGCATATTTATTAGCCTTAGCACCGGACGTGTGCAAGGCAGGGGCAAGAGTGCACACTGGTACAAAAGTACATTTAGTAAAAGAAGCCAAGAACAGAAACTAAATGACAATTAAACCCATTTAATTATGCAATGGCTAGATGCAGTATGGCAAATGTTAAGGTCCAGGTGAAATTCTTAAAATCTGTTTTCTATTGTCTACTGCAACATTTGAGATTTTGATGTTGTGGGCCATGGGCTTGTGATCACATTGTATCCAGGTTTATAGCTTTAACACGTCCCAACAAAGGAACAATGCAGTGGGAAAATCTGCGATCCCTCAAAACACTGTTAAACAACATGCACTGAATAGACCATAAAATCAAATGACCAGTGGTTTGAATTGGAATATTCTCGGGTGTAATTTTATTTTCCTTATCTTTTCACTGTTGTGCTAGGAAACGGGTTTGCCCTGCATAAACATGGACATTGGAATGCATTAAGATGTTTTTCATTTTGAAATTTGGAGACAAGTTTTTAGATAAGGATGAAAGGACTTTGCTATTTAAAGGAGAGAATTGTTCAAGAGAGAAAAAAACAAAGGCTTGACTCGCTGTTGCCATTTCCCCCCTCCCATGTCCTTATTATCCTGTTTTGATGCTTGAGGGAGACAAATGAACTTCAGGTGCCTTGAAATCTCTTAATGAACTCTCTGTTACCCCTCAGCCTGTCCTTCCTACATTAAGCTGGCACAGCAGCGGTTGCTTTATTTCTCTTTGGTGCATGAGTGGCTACACAGAAACAGACAGACACTTAAGTGTTGGCCATGCACTGAGTGGGTTTCTTACAGAAAGTGCACAAAAATACACACCTGAGCATGTATACTGTTACACACCCACATGAAGCTCAATGTCATTCAAGCTTTCACACACAAAACACACACAGCATACTGTATCTGCACTTGAAAACACACAAGTACAATTTTGTTTGGTACAAAGAACATCCAATGTATTGCTTAAAATTGAAAGGAAAAGCTGTTCTGTTGCTTTCCGTGCGTTTAAATCTGAACCGGAAGGCACCGTAAGAGCTTGTGTATTTTCCTGCAACAAATAATCTCTGATTATCTGACTCGCTATAAAGACAAGTACCAAACAAATAGCATGGGGCATCTCCTTCGCAAACAAGCCAAATAGATTTTCTGTTGAGCCCAATCCTTTCAACTACCACGACCCATTTCTATCTGTCTTTCTGTCTGCTTCTGTTAATCATAAGCGCATTGCTCCAAATCTAAGCCAAATTTGTGCAGTCTACATTTACAAATTAGCGTTATGATACTCCCTCTCATCTTCCTTTTCTAAATATGTCATCCTTGTGTCCTGCCAACTCTATGGCCATGTGGCAACATGCCAAATGCTATGGAGCTAGTCAGCATTTAGGCATAATAAAGAAAAGCGGTCACACACATGTAGTCTTGATGCAAAAATCTAACTTTAATGCCACAGTGGAGCAAGTTAAGCATTACCAAATCATAGAGAGGAAAGGATGTAGAGAAAAAGAGAGAGGCCATATCATTAGGAAAAATGCCGACACAAGAAAGAGAGAATGAGAGAATCACCAAGACCAAGGAAGAGGAACAGGCAAATGAAAAGTGACACAGATTGGAATAGAGCATATGTTAGGCTCAGGCAGCATGGCTAGTTTCTAGCTTCCTTAAACTCTTTTCACATCCATGGATGTATATGGAGCTGGCTGGCCGGCTGGCTAGCTGGCTGGCACTGTTGGCTGCTCAGTGGTCCTGAACCGGCCTATTTGAAAAGCCTGATATGTTTTATTTGGGCCTGCTTCACACTGTCATATGCACTCAGAGATGGACTGTAATTGAAAGTCAAACTGAGGAAGTCTGGGAAGTGAAGAAAAAAAGATGTCCCTGATTTAAATTGTGTGCAGTGGTGTTTTTTTTTTTTTTGAGAGTATGAAAACTGTTGACCAAACGTTTTCTTCTTCTTTCCTTCTTCTGCTTGTGACTAATATCAAATCTCCTTTCCTTTCCTTTCCTTTATTGTCCCCACGGCTAAAACACACCACATCCATTTAACTCCAACTTTACCTGACTGGAAAATGGCTGAACTCAAGGTCCTGATTGTCAATTTCCTTTTCAATTTTCTCTCTCTTTCTTTCCATCTGTCTCAACTCCTCTCTTTCTCTCTCAATCTCTTTTTACTCATAATCTTTGCTTTCCTTGGATTTAAGCAGAACAACTACTTTTTGTATCTAACGTCAAATAGAAGGTTTGGAGTGTGTGTGTGTGTGTGTGTGTGTGTGTGTGTGTGTGTGTGTGTGTGTGTGTGTGTGTGTGTATAGGTAAGATAAGATAAGATAATCCTTTATCAGTCCCAATTTTACAAAAAATCTGTGTGTGTGTGTGTGTGTGTGTGTGTGTGTGTGTGTGTGTGTGTGTGTGTGTGTGTGTGTGTGTGTCTTTGAATGTTTTCTGGCAAAAATGGCCGATCTTCAGTAAACCTTAGGCAAGTAATGACTGAGAGGCACACATGTTGGGAAGCCAGACCCTAGCCTCTAATTGCACATTCATGATTTGTATACGAAGATGCACGTTTGTGTGTTTTTGAGGAGAGGTGTGTGTGTGGGGGGGGGGGTATTTCTATGCTTCACTCTTAGCGACATAAGACACACTCTGATTGTGTATAGCCCATGCCAGCCGACTGCCAGTGAGGGTATGGAGATACAGTATGGCTCTGGGGTTAGGTAGGGAGCTGTACAGTATGTGCTGGGGGCAGGGAGCGACTCAGTGAGGCAAGGCCCTTCTGTCTCCTTGTCATCGCCTAGTGCCACCGGGGGTTGAAAGTGCCAGTGTGTGTCTGCGTCTGTGTGTGAGTGATGCGGGTGGGCGCACAGCCGAACGGGCACTTTACTGGCGCTGTGGCACTTAGCTAGCGAGTATAGCTGCTGGCTTGGCGGCACTCCAGGTTAACTCGCCGTGCTGTGAGGTTTTTTGTATCCATGTGCGTTGGGTGATGTGGCACCAGATGCCACTCCATGTGCCCAAATCCTGTTGACATTTGGAGCGTGGGCAAGCGGGCACACAGGAAGGAAGCAGAAAAGAGGAGGGAAATTTAATTAAGATGAAACAGCAGCCTCAGCTACTGCTACAACGTGTTGTGTTCGCACAAATGTGTAGATGCAAGCAGAGTCACCCAGACACAAAAAAGGCATGTACATACACAATTTTTTTTGGCAATTGGCTTCTGGCTATATATGTGTTTTTTACACAGTCTGTGGGAAGCTGGCAGATAAAGAGAGCAAAGGGTGTAAGGTTTAGGAGAGTAGAAGACGAAGGGGCAGGAGGGAGGGAGAGGGAAGTTGATTGAGAAATTGGCTTGTGTGTGCATGGGTGAGGGGGTAATTTGATTAAGCAGGCTGGCAGAAGGAGGAAGCAGGGATGGTATGGTGACAAGTTGATGCCAACTGGCATGGCCTTTACCCTAAGTCCTGACAGAGGAGATGGAGTTGTAGGGGAGCCTTACAGTATTTGGCCTGAGAATGTAGTGAAGGAGGAGGAGAAATAGTCAGATTTAGATAAAAGAGAGGATGAGGGAGGGTGACAAGGGGCACAAGGGAGTAGAGGAAGAAGGGTTGACAGGGAGAATGACACGAGGAGCGATAGAAAGGTGGTGAGTAGGTGGTGATATGAGCAAATGGCAGGAGGTGAAAGAGTAGGAGGTGTTAGAAAACCCCTCTCACAGTTTTTATTTAACTTTCACACAGTCAACTTGCCAAATCAGTTTTTCTGCAGATGAAAATAACCCAGCGAAATAACGAAATGCGATGTATGCTGCGCAGCGCAGTGGGTTAACAGCACTGTAAATGGGCCTCAGATAAAACACTCTGTTGAATTGTTAGCATATTTTCTTTCTGTCCTTCCAGTCACACATTCCATCATTCATTCACTTTTCCATTGCTTTGAGTGTTATTCTCCTCCCACGCTTCATTCATACTAACTTGTCCAAGAAACCCTAAATGATGAGGACATTGTGAATTGTGGTTGAATGCCCACCGGTGTCATTATCCTGATGAGCACATTTACATATAAAACAGGCAGACGGACATATTGTTTTTCCAAAAACGTACAGTTCTTGTACCAATCTATTCTTCTGGTATTTCTGCTTCAATTTTATATTTTGCCAAATAATGTCACAACTCTAACACTCATCACTTTGATTCAGTATAAGGCTGCATCTCTTCAGGTGTCTGACTTGTAGTATTTTAAAACTGTTGCAGTTATTATCACAAATTATCACACTCACAGCATAAAACATAACCACAGCAGAGATTTAGGGGGCCAGTTATTTTAGTCCCCAACATGGCTTCCAGTAGTTAACACTAAAATGCATGAAAACACACCAACACACAAGCACACCAACACACACAGCCTCATTTAGATGCAGAAGGCCAGGGCTGACAATAATTATTTGAAATTGCTACGAGGAATACAGGTCCTGGTGGGATATATTACCACTATTCTAACCAGAGATGGATTTCATCCTGCATACACACACTATAACACTACAACACTTCTGACTGTATATATATATATATATATATATATATATATATATATATATATTTATTTATTGCATGTGTGCCTGAATGCTCGTATATGTGTAAGAGTAATGTATATATTTCAGGAGAGTTGAGCATGAATTTTTTACGTGTTGAGACAAGGTCATGTGGCAGCATCTGCACGCTTATATGTGTATCTACAGTACGTACAACTTTGGGGATGCTGTGCATTATCCTGTTTGCTGAGTGGGTGTGCTGTGACTGTTCATCTATATAAGTGGTTATTTTGATCAGGTATCTTGAGTGTGGATCACACTTATTCCCTGCAGACCTGAGCACCCACAGAGCCACTACACACACACACACACACACACACACACACACACATACGCACACCATGGATAAATAAAGACAACTGGATACAGTGTCAGAGGCAGCAACACACACATACTGCCTGACATGATGTAGACGCTGAGTGTGTACAGCATTGCCTCCGTGTACCTGTCTCCTTAGACTACTGACTGCTATGTTTGATTGGGTCAATTGGTATAAATGTGTATGAGCGCACTTTGTGTTACATTACGTGTGTATGCATGCATTTTCTGTCACCAGCACTCTGAACTTCTTTACCTTCTGCTTTACACGTCCCAAATAGAAGTATAATCAATTGAGAGGGTCAATGTACACAAACTTGGACAAAACTTTGGACAAATTCTCCTCATGCTTTCTACTGATACAATATTTGGCTCCAAATATACTCCATAACTAAGCAGGGTCACATGCAAAAATCAGCTTTTCCCTGACCGCTAGTGATGTTTGCAAAATCCAAATATGTGTGTTTTTTTGTCAGCAGGTGTGTGCATGTTTGTAATGAGTACATGTTTTATTCAACCACCACTGGACATACTAGAAAATGCCATGTTTATTATCTGTACTGAAATTGAGGATTCTTACTGAGTATGCAAGTGACACTTCCTCATAATAAAGGTGGCATACTGTCAATGTATGACTCTGCTGGGCAGAGAGGAGGTAATGATGTGAGGTATATACGGATTTAACAGTCATAGTCCATATGAGCCAGGATGTACAGCTTCATAAACTCAACAGAAAGAAAAAGAGGGAGAGAATTACAAAGGTAGTGAGTGAGATGCATCCCTTCCCTTTCCCTCATCCCTCTCTTTCTCTCCCTCCTTTAACCCACACCTGAACCTGTCAGCTCTGTATTGCAGAGAATTTTCCGGCAGCCATTCGACATCTCACTCTCGTCCTACCTGTCAAAGACCGCTGAGGGCATAGAGAGACAGAGAGTGAGAGGGGTTGAGAGAGAGAGAGAGAGAGAGAGAGAGAGAGAGAGAGAGAGAGAGAGAGAGAGAGAGGTACTGATGAATCCTCTCACAGAGCAGAGAGTTCACCTCTCAGGTAATCCTATAAAAAGCCAAGGTGAGATGCTCCTCTGCCTCCCGCTCATTATAGCATCTTTACCCTGCACCGCAGCCACTGCTCTCTTGCTAGAGGTATATTGGGTTGGTGGTGCGGGGGAGTGGGGAGAGTTGGGCAGGTGGGGGCAAAGAGAAAGAGGAGAGGGAGACCTTCTCACTATGCACACAGTGCTCGCACGTTTCACTGCATGCGCCACATCTGTTAGACTTTTTTGTACCTCTCCTCCTTCTTTTTCTTCTTCTTCTTCTTCTCCTTCTTCTTCTTCTTCTTCTCCTTCTTCTCCTCCCTCTCTCTCCTTCTCTTTCTCTTTCTCTCTCTATGTCCCTCCTCCCCTCCACTCCCCTCTCAGTTCCTTTTTTAATCTTTTATTCATAGCTTAGCAGGTGATGAAAAATTTATGCCCTGAGTCTGGCATTGAAATAAATGCAAAACGAAAACAGAAGCAGTTTATACTGACAGTCTGAATATCTCTATCTAGAACAAGGCTGCTCGCTGCAAATCAGGAAGCCTGGTGCTCTCCTGTTAACTCCGCTGTGTAAATGATGCTTTGTGGCTTCCTGCGAAGCCAGAAGATTAGTGTGTTTTGTTTTCCTCTACTCTCCTCCTGTCATCTTACCAGAGGGGAGGGAAGTGGGCACTTTTTTTTTTCTTTTTCGGGCACAATATTTCAAATCTTTTCAGTAACTCCCCCCCCATATCCACTCACCCACCCAGCCCTGCAGCCCAACCCTCTAACCCCCCCCCCCCCCCCCCAACCCCACTGCCTGTTTTCGGGTAGCTGATCAAAGTGGGCGAAGTGTTAGATTTGTTGTTCTACATGGTGTTTGATTGTATTCTCAGGTGTATTCTCAAGTGTGTGTGTGTGTGTGTGTGTGTGTGTGTGTGTGTGTTAGCCGAAGCCCTAAAGTCCCCAGCCTGGCTTAAAGAAATATCCACCCACACGTTCATACACATACAGATACCAGTCGGCCCTTACGGCTTGTAAGAGGGACTATCCCTCTCTTTGGAAGTGTTATACAGAGGCTAACTCTTCCCGCCAGCGCTGGCATATTGCTGCTGTTGGTTTTGGAAGTGGTATCCCCCACCTCCCCCTCCTCCCCCGTCTCCATCCTTCATTCTAAATCTCTGTGTTTTATGAAACCCGACCAAGCGATATATATATATATGTATTTTTTAAAACAGTCTGAAAAAAACCAAAACACTGTGCTGTTAGTGAATGTGCATCACGCAAAAAAAGTTCCACAGTCTTTACAGCTGCATTGTTATTAAATGTGTAAAGTATATTTGTGTGTGAGAGAGATGGAGCAAATGAAAGCATGCACGTGAACATGGGTGTGTGCTTGTGTGTGCACAGTTGCATTGCGTGTGTGCGCGTACGGTGCGTTGTGAAGTCCTGCTGTCAGCTGTAATGATGTGTTGTGGTAGAGTGCTGAGAGCGAAGAGGCCGGCTTGGCCTCGGCCATGGATCTAACTACTGATCTGATACTCTCTGACAGCCAGGGAGAGGGAGAGAGAGAGATAAAGATGGAGAGAGGGATGAGGGAGCGAAGGAAAGGAGAAACACCCGATTTAGGGCAGAGAGGAGGGATGGATGGAAGTTAGGGCCTAAAGAGAGAGAGCATTCAGTGAAGAGAGAGAGAGAGATGCAAGCCAGAGCTAAAAGAGGAGGAACTACTCTGCACAGCTCCACATATCCAATGCACATGTTTTAGGGGTCAATGTTTTAGTGCACACATATAGTAATTTTGGTTGCTGATATCAAAGCAAAAATAATATTGTTTTCTAGTGTAAGACTTAAAATAGTCCAACTGCAGCAAGGCATTTCCTCTGGGAATTATCATCAAGGAGCTTCTTGCATTAATGTGTACGCATGTGCATACGCATGGGTGTAAATGTGTGTGTGTGTGTGTGTGTGTGTGTGTGTGTGTGTGTGTGTGTGTGTGTGTGTGTGTGTGTGTGCGTGTGTGTGTGTCTGTGTGTGTGTGTCCCTGGCCCTGCCCCAGTACCACAGTGCCAGTCGTTGGCAGAGCGTGGCGGTGTGTAGCGAGGACGAGTCACCCAGCAATTAAATAAAGATCTCTAATTGGCTGCTTCATATTAGGGTCAGCAGCTGGAAAGAGAAGAGAGGTTTGTCGCATGCACTTTCACACACCCATAATACTCACATGTGTACACACGCTTGCACGCGCATATGCTCACACTCATATACTCGCATACAGAAACACACACAGCTTCTGAACAAAATTCAATTATTAATGGACTGATTGCTCGAGTGGAGCTTCTCTGGGAATCTGAACCTGCCACACTGAATAAAATAAAACCACTGCTTTACATTTTCATTATACCAAACCGTGTTTTAAATTGCAAATGCGACTCGGAAACCCACCGTTGCCCCTCCCTTCCTCCTTCCCTCCCTCTCCTTCTCCCCCTCTTCCTTGCTGTCTCACTACAGCAACCCTCTCCCCCTCCTTGTCCCTTCCTCACCAGTTACACAAATCCATGCGCATGCACACACACACACACACACACACACACACACACACACACACACACACACACACACACGCATACACACAAATGCACATTTTACTGTTGTGGCGTGTGTGTACAGCCACCATTAAGGAGTCTTATTAAAAGGAAAAAGCTGTGTGGTTTTGTGAAAGAAAGGGAGTTGTATGCATGAGGAAGTGCTTCTGGGCCGCGGCAGAGCTTCTTTGCTTATTTGCAATCAGGTCAGACAGACAGCACAGCCACATACACCACTGTCACCTCCCTCTAGACCCCTCTCTCTCCTTTTCCAGCTCTCTCTCTCTCCTCTTCTTTCTCCATCCCTGTCTTCTAGCTCTCCTCCTCCCCCTGCGTCTATGTTTTTCCCAGCTCCAGTGAAATAGCACATTTTGTCAGGAGTTGGATATCTCAATTATCTCCTTCATAATACTAAGGACATTCCTCTTTGTTTCGCCAACTCACTCTCTGTCTCTCTCCCATGGTCCCTCTTCTCTTACATTTACATTTCTGAATTACCTCTGCACATTTCATCGTCACCTCGGTTGCCCTCATTCTTTCGTAGGTTAACTTACAGCTAAAATACTGAATTCACAGTTCCCACTTATGTCCTCATGTGACAGGGTTTTTTGTTTTCACAACTGCCTCTTTATGTGTGAATGCAACGTGTGTGCTTTTTTTTAACCCATAAGGTGCTAGTTTTACATTTTTTTCAAAAACTTTTCTTATATGTGGTATTCGCCGTAGTGTTTTTGGTTCGCATTTCTAGGAAATCATTCTCTATTGAAGTTAAAAAACTTTTGGTTTGTGGCACTTTTTTCTTCCTACTGCCATGCTGCAAATTCAAACCACCCTTTTCCTCTTATGTTTATTCCAATCAAACTGATGTTGCTGCTGCTGGAAATTTAAAATGCATGTCCTCCTGTGCACCAAAAAGGATTTTTCTTTCATGAAAGACCAACCTGACACCAGATGTTTACAACAGCAAAAGTGAAGGAAATGTGGAGAAAATGAAGTGGCCATAAGCTCAATCACTCTTATGTTATAACAGTCTGCAAAGGGAAGTAGCAAGATGGAAATGTATTTACGTGAACTTGTGGAAGACTGTTACTTTAAATTGACATCTTGTGCTTGCGTATTTTGTGTTTCGTCTCAGTAATGGTGATAAGCCAGCTACGACAGTTGTCTGTACATTTACAGCAGGTATCCTCTATTACCTTCTCAAAACAGGAGTTCACGTATAGCTGCTCTCTGTTTCTGAAAGTGATTTGTGCCTGTGTGTTTGTTGTATGTGCATGCACTAAGCACCCACATGTCTCTGAGTGTGCTTGTTAGTAAGCATGTATGTGTGTGTCTGTGCTACATTTTTATGCATACCTCCCTCTCTCCCTGGCTGTGCTTCTGTTACTCTATGCTGCTCCTTTTCTCATTTGTGTATATTCTGGGTGTTCACTTCTGTGTGTGTGTGTGTGTGTGTGTGTGTGTGTGTGTGTGTGTGTGTGTGTGTGTGTGTGTGTGTGTGTGTGAGAAAGAGACTGATAGTGGTTATGGAGGGGCAGAGAGGCTCATGGGAGTTGAGCTAAGGGCCATAGTATCACTCTACTGTCTCTCAGGGCACATTGTTTATGCATGGGGCCACATATGCATCAGGCACAGACACTCACTGCATACTCCCAGAGACACTGTGAGTCTGTTTCTGTGTGCGCGCGTTTCTGTGCGCATATAAAAGTGCGTACAGTGTGTGTGTGTGTGTGTGTGTGTGTGTGTGTGTGTGTGTGTGTGTTTGTGGGCATACATTCTTGTGTGTTTACGTCTTTGAGTGCGTACGCATGTGTTCGTCTTTATGTGTGTGAAGATCCCGTCACCATTACAGCCCACAGGCGGGACCGTGATCTCATCTTCTGGTCTCCGTCTCTGACGTGTCAGCACCCTGCCGGCCATGTTGTTCACCTTCATGCTATTTCTCACTGCTCTCTAGGAACCTGTTCACACACAAAACATGTACACTTTTGCATATGTAGGTGGTCGTACGTGTATGTGTGTGTGTGTGTGTGTGTGTGTGTGTGTGTGTGTGTGTGTGTGTATGTATATGTGTTAGAGTTTGATTATGTGTGTGCGAGTTTGCCAGTCAGACAAATGGAAGGTCAAGCACTTATGGCTCCTCTCTCCCCCTCCCTTGTGCATTCTCCCAGAGAGAAACAAGCTTGTGCCAGATGTCCGGTTAACAATCACCGCTCAGCCCTTCCTGACTTCTCCTCCATTTCTCTCGTCTTTTCTTCCTGCGTTTCCTCTTTTAATTAACTTCCTCATCCAGTAAACTGCTGTGACAAGGATCCTACTGCCTGTATTCTGGGTTCTCACTCAATAATGAAGACATTACGGACCAAGTGTATACACTATACCTCCAACTTCTTTGCGAAAGGAAGTGGGTTTTTTTGCTCATTTACTACCATTAACACATCTATGCACCTTTACACATACATAATGATCTTGTTTATTCTTCAGTGCAGTGATGCTTAGGCTAATGTCATACTCTTGACTGTTTTTGACTATTTATTTTCAAGAATTTACACAGTATCAGCTGTATAGCTTTATAGAAAAGAAGCACAGAAAGTTAAACTTTGATTCAAAATTATGACTTTTCTTTCCATCTTCAGGCTATCTTGCTTAATTGATTACTGTCATCCAAAAATGTTTCAGTCTCTATGAATTATATTATAGTTTTAATCATGTCATGATGCTGATGCCTTATTTACACTGCACATCACTGTCTTTATAAATCACTTTACATCACTCCCATCTGACAAGCCCTAAAGAGAGTTTGCAGTTTTACAATGGTCACTGGTCAAATTCAACATTTTAACAAGTTAAACTATTTTCATCCTGGTACACAAAATTCAGCACAATTATATTATATTTGATGTAGTCTTAATCTCAAGAAATATAGCTATCTACTGGATGTATACTACAGTCAACAAAAGCAAAGATGTGCAGTCAAAGGGTAAAACTAAATACAGCATATTTATTTATATGCATCCTTTTAAAATAAACACAATATGCCACCCCTAATTAGAATACAGTCAAATAAAATTTGAGAAATCAGGTTAAGGTGTTAAAGCCATAGGTGTCAGAGATGGATATCCAGCCACTGACATGTGACACCATGAGGTAATGGAGGTCGTATCTGAGCTACTACACCCTTATGTCATAATCTGCCTGGCCCCTGGCCAATCCACCTCCCCCTTTTTTATCTTAATAGATATCACAGTATCTATGTATGTGCTGCATTGATGTTGCTATGCATTATGAAATGACATTTCTCTTCTGTGAGTGTCTGTCAGGGGTGGCTTTGAAAGAAATGTGTCATTGCAGCCTTGACAACAAGGTGGCACTCTGCACTAAGACAAATCCCCCGAGGCCTTTCTATCCCCCAGAGGACACCTTTACCCAGTAAGAAACTGAGGGAAACAAGGAGAGGGAGAGGCACTGGCAAACAGAGGCAGAGAGCGAGAGAGAGAGAGAGCGAGAGAGAGAGAGAGAGAGACCTGTGCTCCTCTGTGTCTGTATACTGTATTTGAATGTGATGCTACGAAGATGCTCCCTCTCCAAACGCTCAGGTTGTGAATCGCCTTAGTGACTCGGGGGGGGGGGTCCTGCCCTAACCGGTCTACATGGTCTACATGTGTTCAATGGTGTGCAGGTATGTGTGTATAAAGTGTATAATTAAATAAAGAAAATACTGAAAGAAAATTCTGATTTTGCAGGCCATCAATGACATACCAATTGGAAATGTGCTCTAAGCTTTAAGGGTGTCACCCCTGAGTAAGCCACACTTCTATTAAGTGAAATATTTCATTGTCTGAAATATAACCCAACCAAAATAATTGAGTATGGTTGAAGACAGTGCTAAAACAATTATATTTGACATTTTTCAGAGTAGAAACTCTATTATGATTTTCATAGAAAAATAGCTAAGACATCTTTTATTCTGAACATAATTTTAGTTTTAAAAAGAAAGTGTCTGAAAGAGTTTGAAAGCGTGTGTGTGTGTGTGTGTGTGTGTGTGTGTGTGTGTGTGTGTCTCTCTCTCTGCTGTGCAGCATGTCACTTCCTATCCTCTAAACTGAGTCCAGGTAGCAGTGTGTGATGGTGCTGCTTTCACTGGAAAGAGATCACTGGCAAGTACGCCCAGAGCCATCTGCACCAGACCTCAGACTGCAACATCTGTGACACTCACATACACACACACACACACACACACACACACACACACACACACACACACATGCACTGGGCCCATCACCATCCCATATGTAGCATACACTTCTATGTTGTGACACTGTTGTGATGTAGCTGTCATATACTGAGCATATGGCTCTAACCCTTCCCCCCAAACCTAAGGTTCAACGTCAGATGTGACAAGCTATGTAGAATTAGTCTCAATTCTTCTTTGTAATAAAGGGTGGTTATTCACATTATGCTGAGGTCACTCTCATAACAACTGTCAAATTAGATCGCATTTTGATTTGATTGCCTAACTACGTGCAGGGAGAGGCAATGATGAGTGATTCTCAGCCTGCAGTTAAATAAAGTCTGATTTGTAATGGCTGTATTTAGTTTAGTCGATGGTTGAGGTCATTTAAAACTTATACCCTCACACTCAGGGATATGGTGTTACTTCAGAGCATGCAGCCTGTGTACAGCAATATCTATCTTATTTAAGTAAGTCAGTGACTGACAAGTCTATACACTAAAAACAGCTGCAGTATCTAGGCTGAATTGATTGAACTGAGATGTGAATCAAATAATATGTAATTTACAGTATTTGGAGCTGCTGTTTTGATTACAGCGTTTAAGGGTTTGTTTCATTACACACACACACACACACACACACACATCCGTTTTCTGGCGGATGGTGAAATTGTCATTATCGAGCAACTCATGTCAAGTATTTGACCCAAAAAATATACCCAACCAAACTCTTGGGCCAACACATATCAAGGTTTCAACTTTGGTCTGACTATGTTTGTTTCACCAATCATTTAGAACGAAACCTCTGTTGAGCTGCTAAGTCTTAAAAAATGGCTAAAAAAATGTCCTTATACATTGTTACCATCACATTATGTTGAAATCTATTTTTCAGTTTTAGTTGAGGTACCTGCATTACCCCAAGTATCATAAGTGTGTGTGTGTGTGCGCGTGTGTGTGTGTGTGTGTGTGTGTGTGTGTGTGTGTGTGTGTGTGTGTGTGCGCGTGTGTGTGTGTGTGTAGTGGCCCAGGGTGTACAGTAGATTGTCGGACAGAGACTAATCACCTTGCTGTAGTGGTGATTGCGTATTCTAGGGCTAATTTCTCTGTTGCTTTAAGAGCTGATCTGACTATTAGCAACCATTGTTAGACTTTTCCAGTATTTAACTATGATCACTGTTATTATTAGCTTTTAATGAATACAGAGGTTGAGATTGTTTTCTTGACTCTAATGCGACTACAAATGTAACAGCAAGAAAACGTATTGTTGCTTTCTCAATGCCTTCTTTTAAAGGCTACAATTTCATTGTACAACAATTTTGCCTGTTTTTCTTTCAGATGTTCTGCCTTGTTTTAAACTCCTGGCTGACTTTATTAGCAGTAATAATTTAATAACTCTTCCATATCGTTATATTACAGATACACAGACCATCTTTCATTCGTTATTTCTTCTGTTTATTTAGAACCAGAGAAAATCTGACATAATTGTCATTTAATATTGAGTAAGTCCCAATCTGGTATTTATATTTTCCTTCATAATACAGCTTCACATTGGATATTATAAGTAGTTCTACAATAAGATTATTAAATGAATAAATGTGACGGCCAAGTAGGCTGGCATTGAGAAACTACAGCCTGCATCGCAGCTTTTCTCTAACGGTTGCTCATGGTGTTTTATACGCTATAGTGCGCTATAGTGTGCTATAGTGTTTTTTTTATATATCTGTGGAGAGAGCAGTTTCTGTCTTGATCTGTTATGACTGGAAAGTTTGAGGAGGATTTGGACAGCCTCACCTCATTCGCAGCATGAACAAAATAGTAAAGTTCAAATGTAGTTTTCAGCCAACAGCCACACCTGCAAAATGTCACTGAAATAGATGCGAAGCAACAAATCACAAACCATCTGAGTGCATATAATTAATTCAAATTGGTTTTAAATTAATTCAGAAAATCTTTTCCCTCTAGTGTAAATGTTCAAGTTTGCTTTTCACCCACCTTCCCGCCTGTTTGTTTGATGGTGAGGGTCCAATCCTGACTCAGTGTTTACCACTTCACCCCCTTTTTCCCTCCTTCGCCTCCTGCTCTTCGCCCTCCCCCTTCTTCACCCCCACCCCTCTAAAAGTGAAAGTGCTGATTGCTTTAAAAGACCATACAGACACGTTGGCAGCCATTATCTATGGTTAGAGAGGACCAAGCAGAGAGCCAGGCCTTTTATCCTGACAACCCCCCACCCACCCCCCCACCCCCCCTGCTGGTTTGTGTATGTCAAAGCTGCGTAATTTGGCCCAACGTATGGCCCAGCGAGCCACAGTTAATGAGGGGCTGTTTGAGAGTTAAATGCACATGAATAATCATCGGGGAGCTGGAGCTACAGACAGAGAGCGAGATTTAGATATCAACACATGCAGAGGGGGGCGAGGGACTGAGTGATCAGAGACAGACACACATGTAATGGTATCTGTGCTACATGTTCAGTTCACATGTTCAGAGTATACAAATATATTGTCATACACATATCAACACAGTGAATGCATAAAAGTTTAATTTTCCACTTATAATTCACTTTATCTCATCACTTTTATACTATTACCAGTACTTCTACTTCCCCAACAGAAAAACATGACATGCAAAAGATTTTTTTAATAATTGACATTGAACAGTTGTTGAATAAAAAGCTAAATAAATATATCATATATGAATGAGCAGTTATGTCTCTAACAAGGGGGGGTTTCTGTGTTTTTCCTCCAAGTGATGAGCACATGTGTCTAAAATGGACTTCCAGGGGGGAAAAAAACACCTAAATAAATAATATAAGCCCAATGTTTTGCAGTGCTGTCCTAAGATATGTGAATCCTTCGCGATGCAATTAGCTCTATTGAATAGCTGGCGTGGTGGCTTTGGCTGCTAAATAGCCTGTTGTTGACATGATTGTGGGCTTGTCAGGTGTTTGCATGGCTTGTGGTGGGTGGATGCCTAGATTCCTCTTTGTGGGAAGTAAACAGCATGTTTCAATGGGGATTCAGTGAGAACATACATTATGTCCAGAAGTGAGAATGTATGCTAAATTGGCATCTGCTTTATTGTTTTATATCTAAAAGGTAGTTTGATATATCCAGTGTATTGCTCTTTGTAATGATGTATTGTGTTGACATAACATTTGTGATTTTAGTTTCCTAGTCAGATGAACTACAGAATCAAGAGCAGAGTACTGAATCCACATATCATCCAACTGCTGATTTAACACACTAATTAGACCATGGTGCAGGGGTGTTTAAACATGCAGGGATCCCTGGGTTCCAACAAAGACTCACTCTGCCCAGCACCAGCTATCAGGGAGAAGGAGTGTAATGGTAGAAGTCAAAACAGGGCCATTCATTTGCTCTTGTTGAGCTAAGTGCATTCTTGGCTCACAGTCGGGGGGCATCGCACCAGACTGCGCAGCGAAAGCCAGAGAGCCCATTTGTGGAGGCAAATGTCACCATGTCACACCGCCCTGCATTTCTGCATCTTTCTCTCTCTGGCTGGTACCCTGCCGTGCCCTTCAGCTGTAACTCTTTACATCTGTTTCTCCTTCTTTCTCTCTCCCGTGTCTCACACTCAAGCCCCTCATCATGTCCATCTTTCTGTCTTTTTCAAATCAGTTACTACTTACCACTGAAGTGTTCTCTTTCTCCGCATTGTATCTGCCTTAACAACCCTCCAAATGTTACCCACACAGCTAAGCTTGTTTTGTGTCTACCTCTTTCCATTTCTCTTCCGGCGCTACTTTTTTCTTGCCAGTCATCATTCAGATGAACTCTAAAAGCGGGTAGCTTTTTCATTGCACTCTCTCACCCTCAGTGCATTCATCCATCCTGTCTTCTCTGTCCTCCCTCTCTTCCTCTGTCAGCCAGTGGGCATTTTCTACTGTGTTTATAACACATAAAACCAAAGCTTAACTGAAGGAGAGTGATCTAGGCAAAGATGGAGAGTGATCTCCTTTATCCCTCCCATCCCTCATTCCCTCTTTTTCTCCATTGCTCTTCCTCCCTTCCTCACTTGTGTGTCACAGAGACTGTTTCATCTTTCCGGTGCCTGTTTGCATTGCAACCAGAGCGCACCCCGTGGTTTGCATGTTGCCCCTCCATCACAAAACCAAACAGTGAGTGTGTGCTCTCGGCCTGGCAAAATGTTTTATAAGGCAGTAACCGTGTGTGTGGAGCTGCCAAGATAATGAATAGGCGACGCAGCTCATGCATGCTAATGTTATGTTGTAAGCAGTTTTGTTGACAAGTGCTAATACTTCTTTCATACTATCATCAAAAGCAGCTAATACAACAGCCATTACTCCATAGCACTCCATGCACGACATGATGGATTGTGACCTTAATATAGGTTAGCCGAGTTTTGAAAGTTAAACAACCTGCAATAAATCACAGAATTATTACAATGCGCTTTAATTGGTTAAGGACTGTTTATTTCCTAAAGAGGTAGGAAAAATTGGGTTTCTGCACTTTTTAATTTGCAAAGTGCATTTTCATTACAAATGGCAGTTTAATATTACCCTCCTTTGTCATGCAAAATACGCAACACACTGGCAATCTATTAATTGGACAAAAATGCGGTGCCAGCGTAAATCGTCCTCCTCTCTCATTCTGTCTCTCTGTCTCTCTCTCTCTTTCCTCTCTCTCTCTCCACCTCTCGGGTGGTAAGAGCTGGTAACATCGATCAGAACCAGAGACCAGCGAGACAAAGTTAAACAGTCTCTCTCACTCCATGCTGGTCCTTATCTGCTGAGGAAAATACAACAAATAAACTCAAAATGAAGATGACGGGCCATTGTCTGCTCTATGTCAGTAGCTTATTAAGAGACAGTAAATACGAGGGACATGCTTGGTAATTATGCCTGCCCCCTGTTGGTTTTGGATTTCAGCTCTTTTTACAGCAGCTGGACATTATTCATACAGTAGAGGATGAAGCTGCTGCTTCTCTTTTTCCTGCATTAAAAACAAACTGTAAGCTTAATCCAACATACTGTAATTGTAATAGGGTCAGGGCATCCTGCATATTATACACACACACACACACACACTGCAATACCACTAACAACAGTATGTCTTTCCACAAGTTATTTTACTTTTTTGTTTTTACTTTACTATGCATGCACAATCTGCATTTTATAGTGGCGTATATTCAATTTATAGGAGAAATTCATCCTTAAACATTTAGCTTTGTACCTTATGTGTTCATTTTTTGGTCTACTTTTTTTATTCCCTTAAATGAATGTCCAAAGAGACGTGTACACTGCAGGAAATTTGAATTTGATGGAAAAGGTGCGTTTATTTTACAATCTAAAAAATAAAGTAACATTTTCCGCTGTCAGCCCATCGGAATTAAAGAACAAGGGCTTCTTTCTAGAGAGAACATGAGAGGAAACATGTGCACTGCGTTTCAGTTTGGTGCTCTGGCCTCTATTTGTTTCCCCAAAACACACAAAAAAGGCATTGCTAAAAAAAAAGCAAAGAATCGTCTTAATTTCTTGTTCATTTTTGTTGAATTTCATTCACAGCTAATGGACTGATAAAAATGTCTTTACTTTTGTACGACTTGATTGCTGCCTTTCTCTAGAATGTGTTTTCTGTTACTGTACATGTACAACCCAAAGCTGAATCCAACAACACAAAGCTGTTCTCTGCCGGTTGTCAAAATACTTAGGAAATTAAGTACATATATTCCACTTACAGTAAAATAGGTACACTGCTACAAATCATATACCGTCACAGAATGATGGAACAGCACAACTTCCCTTTTAGTTTGATAGTTCCTGCTCTTACCCTAGCAAGCCTTCTGTTTGAAACTTTGCTTTGTTTCTGCTGATTAAACCATTGCAGTCATTGAGTTTGCTTTGATTGTAGTGTTGCTGGTCAGGGATTTTGGGCTTATTCTTATTGTGTGGTCATTGTAAGTAATTATTAAAGTGATGGCTAAATGTAACGTGATAATTCAACAAAAGCTCCTTTACAGTTAAAACTGTACTAATAAGAATTAACATTTTTTGGTACAAGCACATATGCTGTGTACGAGTTTATGGGCCATTGTTGACTTGTGATATGTGTTCATTATGATATCTTTGATCTAACAAATCACTACGTTAAAGTCATTGTTGGGTTAAAATCTAATTCAAAAATGTTTTCTCTTTATTTGAATGAAGTTTACATATCAGTTTAAAATCATGTGAATCTTGAAAACTAAGACTAGAGTGGCGTATGACTCCCTGATGGCAGCATTACGACACGTTGCCAGCTGGTTTTGACAGGGTGCCACCCAGACATGTCACCGTGCTGTCCTGTGTCTCTAACCCCAGCCAACGCACACACACAACACTCAACTCACACACACTCTGTATCCCCTTGAGGCCATCACTCACCCGTCATTCTTCGATGCCTCATAGACCAATCAGGCGCCGTCTCATGAGACGCAGTGTCACACATTTAAGGATGCATGACAAAGTGCTCCTTGATTTCCCAGTGGCCACTGTCTGCAGCCTGCTCACGCTTCTAAACACGCACAGACGTACACACACCCACAACACTCGCACCCACAACACGCTTACATATGTGATAGGGGATGCATGTCAAAGGATATTTCATCAGCAGCAGGTGAGAAAGTGATCATTTTGCTTATCAAGCTGTGTCATAGGTCCATTTAAACTATTAAGACAGTGAGAGAAAAGCAGAATTGACAATCAATTAAGTTTAATGAAAGGATGTTTGTCATTTACACGTGAAATTAAAGCATTTTAAGTTAAGACTAACTTTCTACTCAAAACTTTTGAGCCAATGTAACATTCATATACTTTTCTCCCACCATCCTTGTCATAGTGTAATGCAGCAAACAAGGCCAGCCGCTGGGCACTAAAAGCATTCGGCTTCGATTCATATAAGATGTGAGGCCATAACCACCCAGTCACCAGGCTATTTTAGACCGCTCTTGGTTTGGCTTTGGACCCCGATTTATTCTGCAGCAAGAAAACATCCACGGCCCACCAGCACGCCCCCACCGATGAAAAGAAGCTTTTCTTTGATGTTGACATTTTCAAACAAGGAAAAAACTCTGTGGTTGACCTGTGTTCTCTCTCTCTCTCTCTCTCTCTCTCTCTCTCTCTCTCTCTCTCTCTCTCTCTCTCTCCCTCTCTCCCTTTCTCTCCCTTTCTCTCCCTCTCTCTCCCTCTCTCCCTTTCTCTCCCTTTCTCTCCATCTCTCTCCTCTCTCTCTCTCTCTCTCTCTCTCTCTCTCTCTCTCTCTCTCTCTCTCTCTCTCTCTCTCTCGCTCTGTGTGTTTCTCTCTCTTTCTCTTATTTTTTCTCTCATGTGTGTTTGTTGCATTGAGCCAGGCTAAACGATGCAGCCTGCGAGGTACCACAGAATGGTTTTACTGTTAGAATAGAGAGAGAGAGAGAGAGAGAACGAAAGATAGTTTATAGTTACTATTTAGTAATAGCAGTAGTCTGTTCAAGTTGTTCGGGTCTCAAAGTTACCTCTATGTGACCTACAAAAGCAGTGATTTTGTTCAGGAAAGGGCATTTTGGGCCCATTACTCAAGCCATTGTGGTTGTGCACTCATATGAAACAAGGCGGAGAGGATGGGGGTAAAGGCGAGAAAACGTATAACACCAAAGCTCAATCGCAAACATAGCTTTTATGCTGGATGAAAGCAGAACTTCAATTGGCGAGAGCTTTCAGGATCCTGTGTATGGGTTGCATTGAAGAAAGGCATACAGTAATGTTACAAAGCCATTTGTGCCACACTTTTGCACAATTACAGCCTTTTCTCTGGAAATGCATTGTTTATAATAGGTGACTGAGACAACAATTGCACTGGAGAAGCTTTGAAGCTGGGTGCTCTGTCGAGAGTTGAGGTACAATGCACCAAACATGTGACAATGAATAAGAGCATAATCTTCATAAACCAACAGCGAATCGCCATTCAACCGGCATTGTGTGTAGTGTGTATAAATAATCATGAATAATACTGTATATCTTGCAAGTGACTCTGTTTTTAAATCTTTGTGTTTGTGCAAATGTGTTTGCGTGAGACTATCTCAGGTTTTGCCTTTTTCAAAATAAGCAGTGCAGTGAGACAGACGTCCCTCCTCCCACCAAACTCAATCCCAACCATTTAGCGTTTTCTACAGTGGCAGGGGCCACATCTGCCTGATGTTCTGACATCAGCTGCGGTGAATTCACCATCTTTTTGCCAGCTATATGAATCAGTAATTGTTTGTAGCACAATGCCCACACTTATCCAAACACCAACACTGTCTCAGGCTTATGTGAGATAAATCAGTCATAAATCAATTTACCAAACCGTATATTCTGAGCTGGCTTTTAGAAAAAGCGTGTCTGTTTTGGTAATAGAGTAATCCTTTTTAATAGAAAATACACACTCCCACACTGTTCTTTTTACAGAGTTTGATGGATTAGATTTTCTGCTGAATTCCATGGATGGCATCCTGGAGTGGAAATCCAGGTCTGGTGATTCTGTTATTTATTTATTTGTTTACCCTGAGCTGGAAATTGCAGACTGGATGGGTGATGTAATTGAAATTATAAGATGAGAGAGAGAAGAGAGAGAGAGAGAGAGAGAGAGAGAGAGAGAGAGAGAGAGAGAGAGAGAGAGAGAGAGAGAGAGAGAGAGAGAGACTTGTAGTTGTTCAAATGTTTACTAGTTAAGACATATTCTTTACTGATACAGCCACTGTACTGATGTTGAAGTGATCTCCTAAATATTTGTACTGGTTAGCTCATGGACATCATTCTCCACTGCTCTCATACGGAGGTGACAACTGATGTACGTAGAAGTGTAGCATCCACCTTCTGGTTTCCCCTCAGGTTAACACTGAAAGCCGTTGCTTGCACTGTTTAAGCGGTCAGCACCGTTAGCTGCAAGGCACCAGCTCAGCCGTTGTTGAGAGCCATGTTTTGGCCATAGATATGCTCCGAATTACGCACTTTTACACAAATTTAGCACCTTTAACAAGCTTCTTTTACTCATCCAATAGCCAGTATGTAAAATGCAATAATGCTGCCACTCTAACATGATCGATTCTAATTCTACCAATTAACCACAGAGGGGAAAAATTTAAATGGGTCACAGAAACATCTTCCAACAATGGGATCCATCTCCTCTCAGCGATTTGTCTTACATCCTTCCCTTTCTGCCTTGCTTCACCTCACCACTTCATCCTCTCTTTCATGGATCCACATCCACGGGTGGAGTGCGGGTCAGGTGTAGCTCAGGTGCGCTGTAGACAAAGGCAAAGAGAGTGCGAGTGAAGCCACTGTGACCACATCTATTTATCTCCAGCTGCCTATGGCTAAAACACTGGCTGTGGCCATTCAGAGACTCTGTGCTGTTTTCTTTACCAATGGCAAGGCGTGACTTTGGAAAGTGAAAGTACCTGCAGCCCCATTCTGCTTGGCCTCAGCCATGACAGACAGGCCTGTCAGCAAGCAACGTGAAACACCTGGGTAGGAAACACAGCTAGCCAAAACCAGGATTGATCACATGTTTTACCGCTGTCTGAGTCAGCTATTAGTTGTTTTGTCTTTTCACTTTGGATTAGGGCCAATAAAGAAAATAGGGATGATTGAACTCCGGAGGGTTCATCTCTCTGTGTGGCATCTCTCCTGCATCCACTTAGAACTCGGTTACTCCCTTTTGTGCTCCAATGATATTAAATGCTTCAGCAGATATTGTTAAAAAGACACACAGAAGCATGCACATACATACACACATGTTATAAGTGTGTGGGAGTCATACTGACATACATCTTTCTCTCACACAGGAAAGATACAGAGACACCTTTTCACACACTTTACATCTAGAGAAGATCCTGAGGATTTATAGATCCTAATAGACATTCCTTGCAGAGCCATGGATGAGATGTCAGAATTGATGGCATGCAGACTTTTATTACCTGGTATAGTGTGTGTAATTAGGTTAAATAGATGGGGTTGGACACGCATGGTAAAGGCTGCATTTCTCACCCCGGCTGGATTTATTGGTCACACTCCGCTCTCTGAGGTCTGCTCTAATGCACTCATTTGCATGAGGGCACATGTAGCTGATGTGTGTATTACTGTTACGTCAACTGCTAAGCACAATGACAAGGGCCGGCATATGAATACTTTGGTTCAGTGGTTAGCAACGGCCTGGCCCGCCAACTGCCTATTAGCTATGATATGAAAGCTGCCTGGCAAGTGTTAGATTGATACTTGACATGTCGAACAAAGCTCATTGTCATTATAATTACTATACGTTGAGTCTTAATTTCATGGTCGTCCATATTGCCAGCGTGATAGGGCTGTCTGTTACTTACATCTTCAGTAACAGCTGTCTATTCAGCCAGTGTATCCATTCGCCTTTCATATGTTCAACAGTCTCCAAAATAACGGCTTCATAATGACTATAATCACCTCGGATGTAATTATAATGCATAGCCATTGGTACAATTAAACTGTATTTTGTGAAGAAACATACCACTTTTTTTTTCTTCCTCCAGATGTCCAATCAAGTGTAAATCACCGATAAACTAAGAGGACTATATGTGTTATGACCCGTTCATTGAATAGACTTTAAAAGGAATCACTTTATACCAGTTACTCTGTCATTTGCTGGAGGGTCCATCCCATCTGTCTGTTAAGGACACGCTGATAATGAAGTGTATTTGATGAAGTAAGTTGATAATGAGAGCTAGCCGGCCAGCAGTAATGACAGTGTAGGAGTAGAGAAAGTGGCAGTAGCCTGCAGTGGTGGATGTTACTGTTCAGACTTTTCTGACCTTCACAGATTACAGTTTCCCCTCCAATACCCATCATCGGATTGAATCATTGAGGAGGAGGGTGTGCTTGTACTTGGCGCATTTATGGATGTGTGTGTGCGTGCAAATATGCCAGGATGATCTCATTCACCAAGGTCTCCCCCTCCTAGTTTGGGGGTAACAAAAATAATCTTGCAAAGAGGGCCGTTCATGTTCACGTACAACCCGCCTCTGACTCCAAGGCCAGGCAATTGGCTTGGAGCAGCTGAACCATGTTACGCTACACACACACACACACACAAACACACACAGGCTCAGACTCCCATTTCCTTGAACCTGGCTACTTGCCTGTGCATCAGGACGAGCTCTGTAAGCCCTCCACTGGGATGTGGGGTGCATAGCGAAGCAATTTGTTTAACATCTCCAGCATCCTCTCTCTCTCTTTCCGCCTCTCTCATTCCTTTTCACTCTCTTTTTTTTCCTCTCCTTCCTTATGCCTACTACACTCTCACCACTTTTCCCCTGTTCCACTCTTCCTCACCCAGCCCCAACCACCTCCCCCCCAGGAGACACCATAGAGGGGTCTGCTGAAGACAGGGCCCATTGACAGGCCAGAGTGGCAGTAACTTATTGTCTATTGATGGAGTGTGACAAATCATGTGGGAACGCAGGGGTGCATGGCAGTGAGAGCCAGGGTGTTGAGTACGTGAGCGTGCCTGTGTGTATGCTTGCATCTCAGATGTGTGTGCGTCTGTGAATGTACGCCCGCATGTGTTTGTGCCTTTTTGTGTCCATGCCGGTGTGTGTGTGTGTGTGTGTGTTTGAGCGTAACATCTTAGTGTGGGGCAGGCGGGCATAGCCGGGACCCTTCACAGCTCATTTAGCCCAAATGGGGCCACCTGGGTGGTGAGGGAGCTCAGCAGGGCGGCCCTGGCACTCTGGAGCCCAGCTGACAGCCCCCAAATATAGGGGCTCTGTCTGCCTATTAATCAACACAGACACTCTGACAAATCCCCACAACTATGACCTAATGAGAGGGGGAGAGAGGAATGAGGGAAAGGAAAGAGGTAGAGACATAATGGACTAGGTGTAGGGGGCACAAGGAGTGTATGGACAAAGGTGGACAGGGTGTAAGCATGGAGGCTAAGAAGTGACAGAGAAAGCAGAGGCTTAATGAAAAGGAAATGAAAGAAGGAGTAGCCTGACATTGCAACTGGCAGTGCGTGCCATGGGGGTAAGCCATGAGGTAATGAGAGGAGAATGCTAACACAGTTGTCATCCATAGCTGATCCTCGCTTCTCCAGTCCTACTCACAACAAACCAATTGATTTGTTATGAAAGCCCAAATCATGCACTCCAAAATGTAACAGAGTGGATTAGCAAGCACCCGCTCAGCCCCACCAATTCTCCGTCGCTGGAAAATAAATTAGACTACAAATACTTTCTCAACACTTTTTGTTGCAGATGCTTCAGAGCAAATTAGAGGTGAGAAGACGTTTGAGGTTGAAAGCAAACAACATTGATGTATGTCTCCTTCTCTGGTTCCCACCCTGAGGTGAGCTAGCATCTAATCTCTCCACTACCAATCTCAGGTCCAAATCACATTAGCCGGGATCAGAGGTGAAACTGGAGCTTTTCAACAACAGCCTGTTCTCACTAATGAACCCCCATGGCCATCCACTGCATATTACAGCCACACTGAGTGAGGGGGAGAAACTTTTTGCAATAATCATTATGTAATTGCGCCATGCCTGGGTTTCCGTTGCCCTGACATTTTGAAAGCTCGATAGCAATATCTTTATGCTTCTCTATAGGGAATATGTTTGGAATGGCTGTTCTGTATATGATTGATGGTTTTCAGAGGCTAAGCAATCTACTTTATTGTAATTATATAGTTCAGTGTCCGTCTGAAGTTTATACTATACAATATTAGTTTATTTGCGATGAATTTTGTGTTGCGAACCCAGATTGACTTGACTGACATTGATTTTGTTTGTTTAAGTGACCCAGCTGGTAAGTCACTCAATCAAGACAATACAACCTCAACTTTCACCCGCAGCCAACACCACACCCACACCCACACCCACACACACACACACACACACACACACACACACACACACACACACACACACACACACACACACACACACACATGCTGCTTCTTCCTTCCTTTCTCATTCTAGGAATTATTTTTGTGGCTAATTATTATGCAGCCTATCACCAAAACACTAGAGTGAATATTCAAAAGCAGCAGCTTCCTATTGACTTGTATCTGTCCAGCCATAGGATCTATGTGATATACTAAGCCCAGCCTGTCTGCTCCATCGACTGGCCCAGGATGGAAGGCCCATAGAGAGGATGCACAACTGCATGCTGCTTCCATCCATTACCTAGTTATGGTAAAGCTGCAACAGCTTCTGCTTCAAACCCTGTTGAACAGAAAGCCACATACACACCATGCTGGGTGTGCACACACAATCTGCTCACAAGTCACACTCATTGATGAAGGTGTTACAGATTGTGTGTCTGTGTGTGCGTGGATCCATCAGCAAAGGACTTTTCACCAACTTATATGAACGGCATTTGTTTGCCCAAGGTGACTAAAGCAAGATACGTTTGCAATTAATTAGTTTGTTGTTATAAAATGCTGCTTTTGAATCAACAGTTGGAGTTTACTTTCGTAATCAGTGGTTTGTTAAAATGATGCAGTTTCAGATGTTTCCTCTGTTTGCTTGTTTAAACTAGCTTTTTACATGTTATATTTGGTTGAATGATATCAACACTCATGAATCAAAATCCACTGATTAAAAGGATTAAATCTGTCATCTGATCCAGTGTGTACGGCCAGACAATTACTATAGCACCCATTTCAGCAGCTGCAGCTATACAGTACACTGTGCTCCCTGAATGCAAAGTAATAAGGATGATGAATGTATGATAACATAAGATAAGATAAGATAAGATAGAACTTCATCTTGTATTACATGCTCCAAGCAATCAACAGAATATCATAAAATAATATAAAGACCATCTGTAAGGTCCAGCAATCTTATAAAAGACTATATAAACTACCTCCAATGAATGTAAAGTGAGCTGTATACTGCACTGTGACTAACTATATAGCATGCATTCTCATTTGTAATGAATGTAAAGTCTGCATGTGCCATGTATTGTCAGTTCACTTGTAGTCAGTATATTGATACCATTCTCTGGCATGAATGCATTTGGTGAATCTGATTTATTTTCAAAATTAAATCCATATATGTCAGTGTAATGTTATTTTGCATGGATTTTAATTAAGGTTCTGTCTCTGTCGGACTGTCTCAACTGCACTGATTTCATCTCATGGCAAATTCTCACTGGGTTGTCGACAAGATCACCGGGAATAGAACTTTTTTACCATTTTCTCTCAAAAGAGAAAACAGATTTAATCTGGCATTCAGTGTTGATGATGGCAGCCTCAGCCAGTAAAGTAGCATATTACTGCCCCTCACCTCCCTTTATGACCTACACTGCACTAGTACATTAATGTGCTTCGTTCTTTCTGGCACATTAGTGCTACAAAGAACTGAAATTGTGGGTGTGTACAGCATGAATGCAAAGCAGGGAAAACTTGACATCACATGGATAAAGGGTAAAATATCTACTCTGCATGTTATGCTTGCATTAGTTGTTTTTTTTTGTGATATGTGTGCCTGCAACTAAACCATGAATGATGATGTTACCTCGCCATTTTCATAGAATTTGACAATGTATTTTGGCTGTAAGAAATGCATCACTGCCAGAGGGCTGTGTGTATGTGTGTGAGTGTGTGCATGTATGCTCTCCTGAGTTGACAATAGACCTTTACAGCATCAAATCCCTACAAGGTGAGGCACAACTTAAAAACGTCTTTTCATCGCCTGCCTTATCTCTTTCACACTGCTGTTGGCAGCAAGAAAGAGAAAGAAAAACTATGAGAGGGAGCATTATAATTTTATTATAAGGACAGAGGGGGTAAAATAGAGCACAAGCGATAAGGATCTGGAGATTAGGATGGTGCAGAACAATAAATTATGCAAAGTGTTTGAAAACACATACAGCTATAATTAAGTGCCATTTGATTTTAAATGAGGTGACAGCAAGGATTTATTTATCTCCTTAACCCCCGAAAACTGCCATTAGCATGGTAGAAAATGAACTGTTTGAACTGATAGAAGAACAAGGCCCTGATTTGATACACAATAACAGAACACCCCCAACCAAAAGCTGACACACACACACACACACACACACACACACACACACACACACACACACACACACACACACAGAGAGAAAGGTGAGATCAATGTCTGCATGGACTAATCAGTTCATTGCAGGCCCAGCAAAACCACAGGAGCCTATTGCTAATAATGTCATTATGAATGGAGCATGAACACTGCTGTATTTACAGTATGGCCCTCAGTTAGGATTTCCACACCAACTGGTGTCAGTTGGTGGCCCTAATTTTACCACACTCTGCAACTATTGACGAGAATTGTTAGTGTTACTGTCAGAATGTAGTATTTGAAAAACAGAGGGCTTCACAAACAAGCTCTTTTATTTTTCTTTTACAAGTCTGGTGGAAGAGAAAGTCCATACATCTATGGCAGTTAAGTGAGGGTGCCAACTATACCTCAGTCCCTCATGAAGACGTTTTAAATAACTTTTTTAAGTAACTGCAATGATGATTCTACATCACTTCTTCTGTCTGAGGTAGTGTTTAAACCTCACTAATATTAACCTGATGAAATATTATATGTACTCACAATTATTTCATGTCCCAAAAACACAACTGTTGTGGCATGTTGTGTCATAGCTGTGACATTTTGTGTTTAGAATTACCTTGTGACATTAGCCTCGATGTGGTGTTAGATGTTGTGACAGGTTTCCAGTAACGTCCCTTTTATTCCAACATAACTTCAGCTCGATCTCTAACCATGAAATCAACTGTACTAGCAACTTACCCACCTAAACCACTACATAATCCATAAAAAGTTGAAAAAGCCGAAATATGAAATTTATTCATAGTGGCTATGGAAATTATATACAGCTGGGTTTGAATAGAAGTTTTGCCAAATCAATGTCTAAGAGCGAGGCCTTTGTCTGAGAGCAAGTCGCAGTTTCTCAACCCTCAGCGCTCCTTAGTAGATTTCACAGTTTATATTATGCACAAATGACAAAGAGAAAGTACTGAATAAGTAATAGGCTATTTCCTGGTAGCACATTGAGGTGAAATCACAATGAACATCTTTTTTCCCCCTCTGTATGCTGTTCAGTGGGGAGATTTCATGAGTGAATGCTTGTTCTCAGTGTTTGTGCATGTGTGTGTGAGGAGGGCAAAATCTAAAGCTACTGACTGTTTATCTGCGTCGGCTTTGTTCATTAATTCATGGCTGATGTTTTATGCATTTGGTGACAAAGTTTAAAGGAGTAGACCCAAATGCAGACACAAGACACTGAGGGAAATGGTATATTATGGGAGACTTTAATGATTATTCTCTAAAGTGAGACGTTGGGGGGCCTGCAGATCATCTGGTGGCAGAGGAGGTTGGATCGGCGCGTTGAAGGATTGCAGAGAAAGGCTGCTGGAAGCAACAAGTAATCTCAGGCCGGAAACAGTTGTTGTGAGGCTGTGGACTGCAGAAGAAGGCAGAAGATAGTTCTTTGTTGTTAACTGGTAGACCAAGGCTGGATAAAGCTTCCAGGTCAAAAAACAAAACTCTCAGATTATTCAGAAACAAATCACGGTCAAATTATCATGGGGAACTTGATGAACTGATGAGCCTTAAATAGACTGGAATCATTATAAGGAGCTGAGGAGTAATCAGGGAAACTGCAGTGATTACGGAAACCCATAAAGATTCTGGAGCTGGCATGTTGTGCAGAGAACAGTCCAAAATATTTGGTGTATTCTGCACTGAACCTATTAGGGTTTGTGTTGGGGCTTTGTTATATCTTTTCAGCTAATGTATACAATTATGTTTGTAGTCACATTAAGTAGATAAACATTTGTGTGTGTGTATTTGTATTTGTCCAAAGTAAGAGCTCTTCTTTCCTTATTCTTTTTTTCTATCTTCTGCCCGCTACATATGTATGTCTCTCCCTCCGTCTCTGTCCCCCTATCCTTCTTTCTCTTTGGATCATGGGGGAAGACAGATTGCCTCTGCTGAGATTTTTGATCCCAGAGACCTGCAGGCACACTAGAGCCGTTAACAGGTAGCTGCCTACCTGCCTGCTAGGCTGAATGACTGACTTACTGACTGTCCAACTAACTTAGCCTCCCCTCGTTACTGCAGTAACATAGAAGAGGAAGGTGGCCCTGAGGCATCATGGGTCACATCAGAAATGCAATATGTAAACACATAGATGCAGATCAGATGGGATAAAAAAAGGGTTAGGATTTATTTTGAGTTGCTTTTTGGAAATAATTGTTGTGCCCCGCATGTGTTGGGAGTTTGAGAAGTGGTGTCAGACAGTCGTCAGGTATACACAGAACACGGCTGAAAGGTGCCAAGGTGGTTGGCTTCCTTAACGAAGGGCCTTGCTGTAATGATTTACAGTAGCTCAAGTGGGAGAGGTCACACACACACACACACACACACACACACACACACACACACGCACACACATAAGCACATACACATGCTTGCATTTCTCTGTGTCACAACCTCCTCTTGGGTGCTGTTTCAGTGAAAGGTGCCAGCCTGCTCAGCCAAGCTCCTAACAAGAGCCAAACAGTCAGGAGACTGGGGAGGAAGAAAAGAAAGGTGAGGTGAGGTGGAGGAAAGGGGGTTGAGGAGGGGAGATAAGAGAAGCAGAGAGCTGTCAACCTCCTGGGACATGTGCAGAACTCAGTGTCTGTGGAGCAGTCAGCTACTGCGCTGCACTGACCAGCAGACGTTGGCTGTGTAGACTTGTCAGGTGTTTGGTTATTTGCTGTTGTCTGCATGTAATAATACATTCACAAACAGCAAGGGTTCTAAATTGGATCTCACCTTGTCAAACACAAACAAGGCCCCTCACCTTTTTCTCCCCAGAGCAATATTTGATAGATCTTACTCACAGAAGCACAGCGAGCCTATTTGAGGAATGTACCAAACTGTGTCCAATAGACTAGTACTCACAGTCACACTGCAGTGGACAAGCAGCCTAATGATGTCTGAAATACCGGCACAACTGCTATGATATGCTATGATAATTGCTACCCTCCTGTCCGCAGTACAAATAAATGTGGAATCGGTGGGCAAACACATTAATATGGAAATGGCTACATTAATTTGGAGCATGGTCTAAATTATTCAATAATTAAGCCACTGCAAATTTACACAAACTTTCCCCCTGGATCACTGGAGAGAATAGCGAGGAGCTAGAAACAGCCAAGCAGAGGGATTTGAAGGCACAACTTTCAATTTGGGTGGATGTACTTTCAAATGAAATCGCATGGCCATAGATACTTTACTTGGCCACCTCAGCTATTCTACCGTTAGCTAATATCAGCTAACGTTAGTAGTAGCCCACAATGAGTGTAAATTGCAGATGCCAAAATACAGTTGTGAATAATGAAATTGAAGCTGACAAATTAAGTATATTCAGTTTAAATAACTTATATCAAGAGATTCAGAAAAGATATCGTCTCTCTCAAGTGTTTAGCACACTGAACAATGAGCGCATTACTCAAATGACATTAGTCACATCTACAGGATACTGAGATATTAGTAAAGTAAACTCATATAATTCAAGAAAGCACAGGTGTTACCTTTTAGAGTGTAACTTTCACTAAAGATGTATAACATTATATCTTCAGGGACTTCTCAGCACAAGGAGTGTGTGTGTGTGTGTGTGTGTGTGTGTGTGTGTGCGTGTGCGCGTGCGTGCGTGCGTGCGTGCGTGCGTGCGTGCGTGCGTGTGTGTGTGTGTATTTGAGGAAAAGCCCCTTTGTGTCGCGTCTGATGTGCTGGACTTATCATTGCTTGGATTTGGAGTTTAAAACCGCAGCGTGTTTGAAGTTGTGTGTTTGTGTGTCCCTCTGTGTATGCACTTGGGTGTATGTGCATGACCCTGAGCCTGGATGTGTTTGTGTCTGTGCCAAAGCACGTACAAGCGTGTCAACTTGTGTAACTGTGGATGTCTTTTCAAAGGGCCTTCACAGATCTGTCCGGGGGCCCTTTGATCAGGCGTTCTATGACTCGCCTGCTCTCGACGGCCCTCAAGATGGGAGGGTGCGTGCTGGGTGGGAGACGAGGTGGGTTGGACATGGATGAGACTGTGGATTTGACCCACACAGTCACATGCACACACATTTCAAAATTTAGTGATAGGCTTGCTGAAGCAGTGGAGCTTCATTCCAATGAGGTGCAATAAGACTCTGTCCTATCGGACAATACAGATGTTTGTGCATGCGTGTGTTGCTGTATTTTTTAATGTATCAAGTCAAATTGGCATCACAAGACTAGAAAGTATTTCAAAGAATCAATCTCTGTAAAGGGCTGGTTTTGAGTTAGTTAAGTTAGAAAGATTTAAGGTGAAGGTTAACAGTTGCAAAGTTAATTTTGTCATCCTCTCAAGTATTGTAATACAACATTGTGTGTGTGCTACTGGTTCATGTTTACTTTGGAATAGATTCGCTTTGGTATTGCATGTTTTTTGTCCACTGCTGATTTAGTGTGTGTCTTGTAGCTTGTGAGCGGACATCAGTTTGGATTGAAATGGATCTCAGGTAGGGTCTAATACTGAGTGGCATCACCGCACGGACATACTGTAGACCTGACACTGAATTGATCTGACAATAGAATGGATCAGTGTAGCGGCTAGTAAGTCAGAAGGTAGAGCATAATCCCCTCTGTCAAGTCTCTGTCTCGTCAATATTCAAATCCGGCCGGCTGTCCAATGGCTGTCAGTTACAATCTCCCTCTGGCTCATGGCCTAGCGCAGGCACATATCTAAATTGAATTGGATGTTTGCTTCTCAATGGAAATTGAGTAGAAGAGATGACCCCCTTGCCCTGTATTGTGAACTTGTCAGTTACCCCAACTGAACTAGATTCTAATGTATAATATCCATTTCCAACTCACAGCTAATCTATGTTATTTCCTTTTTTTTGTGGATTTCCCTATGTGGCTTCTCATTTTTCTTTTAATTAGTCACATAACTGCTGCCTGGCCCCCTCTACTCACCATGAGTTTAAAAAAAGAAGTTCCCACTTTCATACAAGGAATCATGTAGATCAAGTTTGGTTTCCTAAATTGGGACTTGAACAACTAAACCCTAAAAGGCTTTCTGTCACCTTTTAGAAGTGCTCTGTGCTCTCTCCTGTAATGATTTATTCCCATGCACTCTACATGAAATGAGATAGTATGGACTTAGCATGGCTACACAAGGCCATCCACTGACTTCACCTTTACTCATCACCTTTAAACACCTAACCTCAGACTTTGACATCAGCAAAAGCAGCTGCTTGAACTTTTAAAACTTATTGTGGTCAGGTTGACAAGGTTCGTCCAACTCCAACTTTCAAAGACTGCTCAGTCAACGCTGTCTAGAAGTTTTTAAACATAAATGCTCATCTTTTTTTTTTTGCCAGAGACATAGGGTCAATGTGAGTGTCTCAGTTAGTGGGACTCTCTTGTCAGTTGCAAACCCGTTTTTTGTGAATTGCTGAGAAGGGTTTGTTTTTTAACAAAACATGTCTAATTCAACGTTCTCTATAATCCCAGGTTTTAACCCCAAATGAGATGGCTGCCGACATGACAACCAGTCACAATGATGTCCGTTACCTAAAATTACCCTGACTCCATAGGTCTAAAGCTGAAAGTGGTTCTCACAAGGGTGAAAATTATAGGGGACATTTAACCATAGTCTCTTTCTCTCTCACTCTCTTGTTCAGTCCCTCTCTTCCTGTTACTGTGACACATGTCGCCCTGGCATGCATGGAAAGGCCTGACCTTTGGAAAGTTTAGCACTTTAAATATTTAGGCTTGGGTTATGATGGATCCTCCAGGCCCTGCGGCAATGTGCGAAGCCTCTGATTAGGGCTGCTGTCAGAGTCATTTAGCCGAGTGTCTGGCTGCCGGTGGCGCTCTCTGTTTGACAGGCGAGCCTTTTAAACAAACAGCGGTCCCAGTGGCAGAGCAGGCAGGGCACCCAGCGCAGCACAAACACCCAACACTCTGAGAGAAACCACTCAGCCCATTGACAGCTGCAGAGGAAACCACTGGCCACTGTCTCTCATGATCTTTCAGGCACTTTGTCTTTCTGCTCACTCACTTTCTTTCACATAGTCTATACTTGTAACTCTGCCTGTTTTATTCTGTTCTCTTTCTGTTCCCCATTCCATGTCAATATTTTTTTCATCATCTGTGTTTAAATCTCCTCTTTGTAATTCTCTGTCTCTGGGAGCTGCTAAAGTCGAACATCAAAGTTTCATCTGTGGTGCGTTTTGAGTAAGATTTAGTAAGTAAGTTGATTGCCGGATGATCTCTGAGCAGGGCTTATGCTCTTAATTTGTCAAACATCACTACTCATTATCATCTGAAAATCAGGATAGATGCTCTCTGTCGTGTGCCTGCATCGTCCCATGATTAGGACAGCTTACATTGATGTTCACGTTGAAATACTTCTGAGCCAGCCTTTTCATCTCACTCTGAGACAATCTCCTGTGGCATCAATCCTGTAAATATACGAGTCTTAATATGTGTGTCCTATTCTGTATTCAGAGGAAGAGCCAAGTCAGCAGCTCCAGTATTAATGCATGAGAAATGAGCAGAGCCCATAAGAATTAAAGGGTAAGACTCCCCTTATTAAGATGTAAATTCCCGGGGAAAACTTGCCAAAATGAGGATACAGTGAAGTTATTGTCAACTTTAGCCTACTTATGCATTTCTAAGAGGCATTGTTGTGTTAAAGTTGTTGAAATTAGATACACACAGCCAAGCACCTTCCGTATTTTTCAGCTCATTTTCAGCACGAGATCAACCAATCTCAAAGAATATGCAACCTATACTTTACGGAACAATTTACACTTTTGGCAACATTATCCAGTGACAGTATACATGGCAACTATCGTGGTAATTCAATCTCTGTCTGTGTCTGCTCCTTCTTCTTTTTTCCCTCTCTACCTCTTTCTCATTTCAAATTTGCACTTAACACCTTCCTGGGGAAAGGCTTCTCATTCATCAACGGTGTTTGTCCCGGTGACAAGCAGGGCGCCTCCTGCATATCAATATCAGCTAAGACAATGCTGAGCCTGTAACCTTCAGCTAAATGTCATTCTGCTTAATCCTATTTGAAAATTAAACATTGAAAAACCTTTAGCGTACCTTCCTGTCTTCCTTCCTCTCTCGCTCCCTCCTTTATTGGCCGCTGTTCCTAAAGCTGTCTGCTCTCCCTCATTCCCTTCCTGCTCTTGTTTTGCACACTGTGTGACATTTGTATTGTTTTGTTTGTGTGAGTGTTTGTGTCCCATAATGGTTATTTAGTAGAACTGATTTTAATTTTATGTCACTGAAAAAATAATATAGGGGCAATTTGTCTGCCCCTAGTAGTCATCAGCATTCTTCCAACAGAGTCTACAGCAGCCATCAAAGGCAGACTTAACTACTTCTCCTTTGTTCTGTCTTTTTTTGAGACAGACCCCTCACTCTGTGATGGATGTAAAGAAAGAGATCCAGACTGACACAGAAATTACCCAGAAAAAACAGAGAAACTAGTGACCAAAGTTGTATGCGGAGGGAGAAACCTTTTTGTCAAATCTGCAAATCTGCATATCTGCATATTTGCATCTGCATATTTACAAAAACAGATCCTCCCCTTACAGACAGTAATTACTACACTGACAGTGGTTGGGAAGCAGAGAAAGAGGATGTCTGATTTGTCCAGATACACACTGTGACAGAGGCTGAAACTTCATCAAAGTGCTCTGCATTGAGAGGCCCTCTTCTTAGTATGCATGAAACACATGCGTGATATACTTGGTGTTTTACCCCCTCTTCCTCCTTCCACTTACGCCTCACACACATACACACACACACACACACACACACACACACACACACACACACGCACACACACGCACACACACAGAACTATATGTTTCGTGTTTGAAGATACAGTGAGGAATCGGGGGGGGGTGAGGGTGGGATAAAAGGAGACGCCAAGATTGCAATGAAAATGCAATCATTTGCAGTCGGACAGTCAGATATAATTCTCCTGGAGGGAGTGTAATGCGGCAGCTCAAAGACAGCCTTCAGCCAGCTCTCCATATGGATTTGATTGACCACAGTCACTCGTCAAGAGATTCCATTGAAATACTCGCAGTGAATTACAACGTGACTACCCTTGATGTCTTCATATTGAAGCCCTCCATTCACTCTGGAGCTTGAAGAATTAAAGAAATGTGATGGAGATACATACTGAAGATGCAGTTAAACAAGACAGGGAAGTAACAAGATATGAGGAGGATTTCCTTCATGATAAAAATAAGTCACCTGGACAGGCTTGGTTCAACAGTTGTTATGGCATGGCTTAGCCGCAGTAAGCTGATGATTGACATAAAGGGGAAAACACTTTTCTTTTCTGTCACTTTTTTTGTTTTAATGTTCTCTAAAACATCACTTGAGTCTGTAAATGTGTGTTTGTATGACTGCAAAACTGTAAGTTTGATAGTCTATCACATCAGCAGAAACTGCTGTGATACTGATCCACACAGCATGAAAGACGGAAGCAGAGAAGACTCCCATGTGAGAAGTTAAAGAGTGAAAGTGTGGCTTTTTGAGCCTCGGAGAGTTTCAGTGTGTGAGAGAATTTATTTTGGACAACAGGTTACTTCACCCTCTGTGTTGAGCCCAAGTCGAGCTGCGGGCATGTGGGTTCTTTCTTTTTGCTGTGTGACACACAAATAGAGGGGAGATACTGGCACACAATCTTCATACACCAACACAACTTGTAGTGGACACATTTAACAAATGTTTCTGGGTAATAAAACATCTTACGTTCTGTCTCACTATGCTTTCCAGGTGGGAGATGCAAGGCAATGCAGAGCTGGAAGATGGGGAGAAATTTATGGTGGAGGAACTTCAGAAAGCTTATTTTGTTTGCTGCTGCAGCCGGGGACCACAGGACCCTCCCAAAGCTGATGAGACACTGGCAGAGCAGACCCATGGGGAAACTCAACAGTCTGATAAAAGAGCTGCCCAATAACAGTCTACGCAGTTGGAATTTTTATCATGTTGTAAATGTTTTCGTGTAATACTCACTTGCAGCTCTCAAGGTAGTAGAGTAATCGTGTGTGTGCGTGCATGCGTGTGTGTGCACATTTGTAGGTGTAATTGAGGCTGTGCATGCGCGGTGTGCAGCAGGTTTGCATATGTGTGTACATGAAAACATGAGTGAGAGAGCGGACAAGAAACTGTGGAACAATAAAAAGAGTGAGGGAGACATTCCCTCCCTCTTTATACACACGTCTCAGACAAACTCGCTGTGCTTTTCTGTGCTGCATCAGACGCATTTCATCTTTTTGGAGCACATCTCCGGAAATCAGTTCTGGGAAATGGAGAAACTGGATTTGTTTGCCTGGGACAAGATGGGACTGTGTGATCATTGTCGCTAGTTGAAGTTTTTTTTGAGACAGTGAGTGTAAAGACGTTGGTGTCAGCATACTTTCTCCTGGTTCCTGAAAGCAAACATCAAGTATTATGGTTGGAAAGCAAGATGATGTATGTTTTGATTACAGTGTGTCCCAAAAAGCTGCCCCACTATGTAATATCACTCTGAATTTTGTGCAAACTGAGAAAACATTTATTTTATGTGTAATACGATTGCTGAGTATATTTTTCCAAGTTTGTACATATTTTGTTATTTATGAGCTGGGATGTTTTAGAATTAAACATGAAAATAAAATCATATTCTTACTTCACCATTGAACGTGCTTCTTCTGTTTGTCAATGTGTGTGATCTCTGTACAGTCAATAATGTATGATGATTTATGACTATGAGGTTAGCATTACCTTTTTTAAACCATACATCAGATGTTCTTTCGTGTTATATCTCATGTTCAAATAAGGATTAAGGAACAAAGCAAATGATGCTCTTTTCACCAACAAGAAAATGATTTCAGCTCACAGAGGCTACTGCACACCCTGAGCAATTCCTTTGAGAGCAGGAAAACGTTTCCTGCTTCAGAGAGAGATGTTCCTTTCCTTAACTAGATTTTTAATGCAAATGGAGCTAGATTGCAGTCGCCAAACCACTTAGAGAATACAAAAGACAACAAAATGTTCAACAACTGAATTCTGCCTGTGGCTCTGAACAAAGGCTAAAAGGCAAAAAAACCCACCATTAGTCTTTGTAAATGTATTATATTTAACATAACAATAAAACCGTTTTATTTTGGTGTTGCGGAAAAGAAGTATTTGGCTAGCCAAACTGTTCTTGTAAGAACTGCTTTCTGCGAAAGAAATGCTTTGATCTCTTTCTTTCTCCCTCCTAGAGTAAGCACCTGTAGGGTTATCCATTTGTGTTTCCACTAGGTGATAGGTTCAGAAGACAACTGTCAGAAAAGCTGACAGTATAATTCACAACCAATCATTACAAAGAATGATTCATCACAAAGAATACATTGAATAATATTATACAGTATTCAATTGGGGATTATCAAACCTACATAAACATTTTAGAGTCCCAGAGCTCATCATGACAAATTCATGCAGGATAAACAGTCACAGCATTTGACTCTTCTGATTTTCATTTCAATTGATTACACTCAGTTTATTAATGCATTATCCATATGGTAACATTACAGGAAGACAAACCTTTTGCTGGAGTTCCTTGGTTTTACTTCATTTTCATGTCATGTCCAAATTCCATATTATTTGGCTTACAAGTTAGAACAAGTCATAATGCATCTGTACCCAAATCAAGAATGACACTATTTTTCCAAACGTATGGTAATACACAGCTACAACACACAGTCATTGCCACTAAATTCAACAATAAAATGTAACACATATAGAAATAATTAATCTAGAGTGCATCTTATAAAATGTATTTTGACAAGGAATCAATCCGTTGTTTTATACATAATAGGTTGAAAAGTTCTTCTATAAAGTTACAATAATTACTTAAAAACCACATCAAGTCATACTAAGCTTCATGTAGGCCTAAAATTTGAACATTGGCAGGAATGTTTGCTCCTCTGTGAGCCAACCAAGACTCTTTTTTTGCTTTATGTTTGGGATGGGTATCAATTATCTCAAATCACAGTGAATGGAGTCTCTGGTTTTGCAAGACTTTGTTTTTGTTTGTCAAGTTAAGTCTGAAGAAATCAAATTTGTAACTATGTTTAAGTTACAAGATTGAAAAAAAACAAATTCACATGTGCTGTCACATATAACTCAGGTGCTATATTGAGTATTAAGTAAGTGAAAAGCATCTCCTTTATCTTGTCAAACACAGTGGATATCAATGTCACAATATGTCATCTCTGTTTCTTATTTGGGTCTCCCGTTGGTGCATTTCCAGCGCTCTGCTTGAGGAAACAGGGTAGCTCAGCTCCCCTGAGAAACACTTCCAACTTCTAGAGGCCGTCCAGAAGTAGGGCATGTAGCTTTACTTTAACCAGGAGGCTATTTCTGTAAATCAAAAAAACACGACATAAAGTACAGTTGCAGGTGCATGATACAGGTGGACAGGGTGGTGCAGGTGGTTCTTGGTAAGTCACCTGTGGGACAGTATCAGTGAGTCTAGCAGGTCTAGTTTCAACCAGGAACCCAACCAAATCTTTTTTCTTTCCGTTTTAAAGCAACACACTCTGATCCATTTCGCTCTGACAGTTTTGTGAGAACCGTCCTGAACAGAGCCACCATAACAGCTTCTCTCAAGAGGAAACTGATTTCCTTATGCCAGAGGTGAAGAAACAGTTCTCCTGCCAGCCTGATCTACTCCCTATTCTCTTTTATTGTGATTGTAAAAACAAATAATGTTGTATCTTTTCCCTTTTTGAGGGATTTACATCAAGTTCATTTAGCTGCCATGAATCTGACATTAAATGCATATACTGTATGGTTAATACATCATAGCACTTTGGGGATTCTATAAAATACAAACTGTCCCCATAATAGAGACAGTGTGTCATAATTTAAACACAGTCAGTGCATCATGTAGTTGCTCTGCTTTACCTTGATATACTTATGAAACACAGAACATAAGAAAGTGAAACAGTCAGGTGAGAAGTGTGAACTTAATGTACTCTTAAGACACAAGCACACACCTGCATGGTGTCAACCAGACAGCCTATAATGCAAAAATTGCCTGGGACTCTCCAACTGCCTCCAACCCTCACTTTAATCTTCATTAATAATGACTTTATTCAGTTTTTCAAAATTCTTTAGAGCTTTTTTTTTGGTATCTTTTAATTTCTAGGCCTTTTTTCTCTTCAATAATCGCATATGAGATCATTCTCATGTAAACAATTATCTGTGGTGGAGGAAGTAAAAGCACAACATCTCAATTCCTGGATTCAAAATGTTGTTTGAGTAAAAGTAAAGACAAATGATAAGCAATACTTCACGTTACTGGAACATGTAACTTCATGTGGAAAAAGCTTTAGCTTCCTACCTCTCCTGCACAGGTTCTTGTTTACTATGGATTTATGTATAAGTTGGTAAACTTGGACTTTTATAATAATTGTATTTTTTAATATACAAAAATACATAAAGTAAATAATTTTAAAAACTGTAGGGAAAATATCAGTAGTAAATACCTGTTACAAAAATGTAAACAACTTTACATGGGGTAGTGTGATCTAAACAATTCATCATAATTCATTTTTTACATGTAAAACAATTATTTACAAAATATTTAGATTATCTAAAAAGTATGCAGTAAGGTTAGCTGTGAAATAAATGTAGTGGACTAAAAAGTAAACAAAGCCAACACAGGAGAAAACATCTGCACAAACTCGAGCAAGCTGCTGTGCTACTGTCTCTTTAAATATCCCTTCCAGTCCGTTGCCCCGGTAACCCGGAAGCTTCACGTTCTCCACGCGCTTCACAGCTCAGAGTCCTTCCTGTTTTAGAAATTTCAAGGAAGCAGCAGCAACTGGACAGTCGCATATACTGATGGTGCGTGAGTCGAAAAAAAAGCATGCATGCATGCATCTACTGCAAACAGCTGTTCCTCTCCGAAATGTGTTTCGTTTGAAACGATTGTGAAATAAAAGCACGAATGTCTCACTGTGACGTTACCCGCGTGCAGTGGCTCCAAGTAGAGCGACTGCTCACATTCCGGGAGTTGTTTGCAACAGTACGAAACATTGAACAGATGTTGAGAGACTGACAGAGACCAGCCCGAGGAAGCTAAGCGTGTGTAAATTAACGTCTTTTACTGCCTGCAGCGTGGTTTTAAAGCGAGAATAACGTTGCTGTGTTTGCATAATTAATTCAGTTGCTAACAGTTACATGTTTCATTGCAATAATGTTGACAAATAGTTGTTTACGCAGTGTGTTATTGCTGTGTGACTGACCCCTGCTCCGTTTAGTTCAGTGAGCCATACGCTTGAAGCGTGTGCAGGAGTGTAGGATCCTACAGTGAGGTGTTATGTTTGGCTAACTGCCACATTCAGGCATATCCTGTTTATTCTGTCTATTCAGGTACAGACGTGTTAGAGTATGACGTAACACAGTTCATGTGCTCTAGCAGGACGATTTGTAGTTGTTATTTTTCTCATTTTCAATTCCTACATGTGACAGAATGCATCTGAGTGATCTTTGGGAAGGGAGGACCCATGCTCTCTCATCTTTGTGCTGCCATACCTGAGCTGTACATATTGTGGATCACTATGGCCCAGATAGCTGGCCAGGAGGACAGAGAGAAAACTACTGCACTCAAAGGTAAATGTGAATCTGAAAAGCAACTATACTGAACATTGTTTAAAAATGGACATGAAACAAGAATAGGACTACAACCGTTGTGGCCACGTACACTTTGCTATGATGGACCTAAGTTAAGATTTCAACATGTTGCTAGTCTTAGTTTCATAAATGTTTTGATGGACTTGCCGCCTCATTATTTCTTAGCCAACACCTGCATCGTCTCGAACAACGACAACACAAATGTGTTTCTACATTTAAACAGACTCTCCTAGAAAGGCCTGTTGTTTTGACCCTAGTTATGTTTTTATCATGTCTCACTTCAAAATTCAAATCGACAGTGGTCTCATAACACTAATGATATACAGCCTACCTGTTCTTGAAGACGTTCCTACAGTCTCGAAAACTTCCGAAAAGAAGGTGCAGTTCCTGTAAGGGTATACACAACACTAAAGTTTAATGATAGATGGCATTGTGGAAATGTGAAATCCAAAAATATTTTGCCCAAGTCCCACTTGAATACATGTGGCAGAAACGCACTTGTCTTATGTTGCTATAAAGGAGTGTGCCTCTTGAGCTGATTTGTGACTGAATGCCTTTAAAATGTATGTGGCCTATCTGACTCTGAATGGAATCTTAAATTATTTTGTCCCATGACCTTAAAGCGCTACTTACCAATTAATATTTAGCTTTACTAACCTGAACCCCAAGAGTAGATAACATGAGACAGGAAATGTTCCACTTAACCTTGAGACAAACATATGTACTGCGGATCAGATTGTGTGAAAATTGTCAGTAATTGTAATTATTTGATGAGAATATTCATCTTTTCCACCTGCTACGCCACTTGAGGATGATGAAAAGCTTAGTTTAAACGTTAAAGGAAGCGAGTAGGGAGTGACTTTGGCGCAGCCGTTGCTGTTGCTTCATAACTTAACCCAATAGGGAGACGTTATCAAATTCTAATGTTGGTGATGTTGCTAGATATTCCCAGGTTATGATGTTGTGATTGAGATAATGGCATGACATTTTGACTTTGACATTCTTTGAAAGGAAAGCAGCTAGTCACAATTTTTTGCTCACCTTTGATCTTATCTTTTTCTCTTTCTCTTCAGATTTGCTGTCGAGAATAGACTTAGATGAACTAATGAAGAAAGATGAACCTCCTTTCACTTTCCCCAAAACACTGGAGGAGTTTGAATATGCCTTCAACGAATGTAAGTGCATATTTTAGTCTTCAAAGCACACAAAGTCTTCTTTAACAAAAAAAAATCCCACCAAATCCCATATACTCTAAGTGAATAGAATAGAATCCCCATTTTTTCGTCTTGAGACCCCCTCAGATTAATCTTGTGACCCCCTCAGATTAATCTTGTGACCACTGGATGGGTCCCGACCCTGAGGTTGAGAACCTCTGGCCTACAGAGTTAGTTGCTTCCACTTGATTCATGTTTAAGCTGCTGTGATGTAAAAGCAACTCTACCATAATCCCTTATAAGACTAAGACAGTTTTAACATAAACTGTCTGTGTGTAATTACCGCTCTGCTCAGTGTGATGGTCGTTTTTGAATTAATGACCTAAAACTGTCACCTGGGACATTTTGGGTGTAAAGGTGTGTGTCAGTTATTAGTGACAGGAAAGAGCAGAGCTGGTCCCAGAGTGGTGTGGGTCCAGATGATATAAAAGTCTCTTTAGAATTCTCTTGGCTCGCATTAATCAAACCAGGTGGAGAGAAGGAGAAAGAGTTGGAAAGGGGGTGGTGGTTTTGACTCTTAGTATTCCCCTGTAGCCCCTCTGTCTCCCTCTGTCTCCCTCTCTCCTCACCCCCTCTGTTCTCTGTCAGTGTCTCTGCTGGCTGTCTGGCTGGCTGAGTGGGGGACATGTTGTGTACTCTACGGCCCGTCAGTAACCTACTCAGCCTTGCCCTCCGCCTGACGGAGCATTTGCATAACCTCGCTGTGCCTAAGAACAGAGACACGGAGAGTTACCCCCCCCCCCATCCGCCACCCCCCAAACCCCACCCTCAAGTCCCAGCTCAGTCTCCCATGGAGAAATGAACACATTCAGAGACTCTCCATCTCTTCTCCCTCACCCTCCTGTCTCCCCTGTTCTTCTTTTTCTCCCTCTGTCTGTATCTCTCTATTTCTGCCCCTGCCCCACTCAAAATACCCACTTGCAACACAGCTTACACACACACACACACACACACACACACACACACACACACACACACACACACACACACACACACACACAATCTGTATGTCTTGTCAATTTCCACTCAGGCCTGTTTTGGAAGGATAGCATTTCACAGTAGCTCTGGCTTGCAGGCATTTCTATAGCTACACCCAGGCTACAAGACAGGTGGAACAAAAATGTTAATTTGACCATGTAATGATGTGAATACAGACGAGGCTGTGTACAATAGTTTGCAGGTATCTTAATCACTGAAGATGATGGCTTCATCTCGCTAGCCCTCCAGTTTTCCATTACTGGAAATCCAAGGTTATGTACACCTAATTAAGCGGCCAAATTGAGAACAGAATGCTAATTATGACAGAAAAGAGGAGAAAAGTTGAGAAAACGTTATTCCTCTGAGAGGATGTGTTGGGGGAGGCAATGGAGCTGATCACCCCCCACCCCCAGCTCACATTCACACACTCTTCATCTCTCCCTCCCTCATGCACACAGACACACACACGCCTTTCTTACAGTGGGATTTCATTACAGCTCGTCTCTTCCTTCTCTTAGGCAGTAGTGTTTAGATCCTCACCCCTCCATGAATGCATAATTGATTTTCTTCAAGGTACTTTTTGTGCACTGGTTCATCCTAACTTCTCACTCGTCTCCTGCTCTACCTCTCAGGTACTCGTCTGCTTTTTAATGCAACATGATGACAAAAGTAGTACCAGGATTACACGTTGTCTAACGTCTAGCCATGAAAGCAATTTCTGTAATACACAGTGTGTTAGCAATGTAAGATTTATCACATTGATAGAGGGTTGAAAATGGTGGCAATTTAGAAGGAGATGAAAAAAAATGCTTATGCATTCTTTTATCTTGGAAAGATATTATATTTATTTATATCTGAGATGGGTTTCTTCACGTCGTGCTATAATTGAGAAAGTATGAGAACCCCCTGGCTATTTGGGTTAAGTATGTGTACTTTTCAGTGGTTTAGCTCTTACAAATTCTGCAGTCATAAAGGTCAAAATTAAATTTAACACTGTTTAGTGTTTTATTGTGTTGTAGTGTCAACCGCAGGATCGATGGGCTCATTGCTAAGGTATAAACGTAGTGGTTCCACAGCCACACGAGGGTAATTGTTTATTAAGAAAAAAGTAGCACCATTTCTGTCTTATGACTGTTTTATATAAGAATATAACCTGGAGTTGTTGAAAACGCCTCTGTTTCCTGTGTATTATAATAATTCACAGTCAATTCTTGTGTGTTGTAATGGCAACACTGCACTCTTGCAACAATTTACAAACACATACTTACCCCTCGTGATACTTACTGTTTGACCACACCTGGTCCTCCTGGCTCGAGCTGCTGGTGTGTGTTTGTGTGTGTGTGTGTGTGTGTGTGTGTGTGTGTGTGTGTGTGTGTGTGTGTGTGTGTGTGTGTGTGTGTGTGTGTGTGTGTGTGTGTGTGTGTGTGTGTGAGTGAGAGCTGTGCTGGTTAGGGTGACTGGCTGATGCCCAGACAGCGTTCTCAAAGGAATTGCAAGGAGCAGTTGTTGTTGTGGCTAATGCGTGCCAGGCCACCTTTCTCTCACTCAAAAAACACCCTGAGAACCTTTTTCACACCTCCTTTAGTCTTTGCTCTCGGGGATTTCAGGTGGAAAAGACAAGGACAGACCTGTGGCCTGTAGCCAGAGTGAGCTAGGAAGGAAAGGGAGAAAAAGATTGACACAGTTAAAGAGGAAGGGGAGAGGCTTTTAGACGGGTGAAAAGAGGGAGAGAGGGAAAGACAATTTTTGCCATACCAGCTGTCCAGCACTGGCCTGCCAGACTATCCAGAAGGCCGTTGGAGTCGTGACTGGAAGAACGTTGCTTTATCCACCGGCCTTATACCTGCCAGATGGGGGTGGTTGAGGAAGGGAGGATGTGAAAGGACCACCAGACAAAAAGAGAGAGAAAAAAACAAGTGATAGAAAGAGTAAGAGGTCAAGCTTAATTTGCTTAATTTGACAGATAAAGGTACTTTTGCAGGTCCAGTCAGAAATAGTGATCCATTCACTCTTCACACACACACACACACACACACACACACACACACACACACACACACACACACACACACACACACACACATATACAGGAATCCATTATCAGTACAGATGTTTTTTTAACTGCTTTCGTTCTGTCTTTCTCCCGCAGATGGCCAGCTCAGACATATAAAAACAGGAGAGCCCTTTGTATTCAATGCCAGAGAGGATCTCCACCGCTGGAACCAGAAACGCTATGAAGCTCTTGGAGAGGTAACGCATTTCTTTTAAGCTTCCTTCAGGCCATCCACGTTCCACTGGGTCTATTAGGATTTTCTGTCTTAACCAGTTTTAGTAACACAGCATTTCAAGATGTGACAATGGTTGTTAAGTAGTCGTAGAGCAGACATACATGGCCCAGTAGCCCTTATCACACATGGAACTTGCGACATGGTTTAATTATATTGGTGTAAAGCAGAGTGAGTATGGCAGTCATGTTTGCTAATGAATTCTCCCAGATCTGCAAGAAAATGATCTGGGTCAAGTGAGTTACAGTGAATTGCATTCACTATTGTTGATATCTTGGCAATTTAAAAATGGTGGGTTTGTGCAGGATGTCCCGTGTCACGCTAGTAACGATTCTCTCTGACCAATCAGTGTCCTGCAGTGTTTTGATTCCACCTTCTAGTATTGGCTTAGCTTGCTTGGAACCTTGTGGTACCAGAAAAAGTACCAACTACTGTCCACAACTTTTGCTAATGGAAACGTGAAAATAGCCGAATGTTTAACAAACAAAACTGAAATGGACTGCTTGGCAGTAACGTCGCTCATGTGACTCTTATGGATCCCAGCTCTTTTTCAAACATGATGTGGTCATGTTAAATTGCCACACCCTCTACTCAGTAAAATGTGTGTGTAAAAGGGGCTGTGGATCTCTTGCACATTCTTACATACTGGATGAATGGCAGTGTGACTTTCTTTTTAACACCTTAAATGCCAGTACCGAAGAATGGCTTCAACCGAGGCATGTCTTGTGGTCCAGGCCTCGGGTCTGCTGAGGTGACTGTCACCTACTAGTCAGCTTAGCTGAGGCATGAGTTGAGTTTGTGGTCAAATTTTGAAATCCGAACTTGACATCTACTGATTCTGAGAGCCTAAAGGAGATGTGAACTCTGAACATGGGCCTGAGACTGAACCTGGGACCCCCAACCTCCTCACCAGATGAAAGTCCTCTACTAAGCCTTTTGAGACACTAAGAAGGGACGTGATGTCACGATGTAAATAAACAACCTGCCTGGGATGCACACAGTACTGGAGGCCTGTCTATATCTGATGGATGCTTCAGACCTGACAAAGCATGTGCAGAAGAGAATCAACAACTGTCTTCACAGTTTTCCATGATTGTGCAACATGCAGATGCCAACACACATTAGAGACTTTACAGTGACTGACACAGGCAGAACTGGTGTGAATGGCACACGACAGCATGGACAGACACTAAAAACTACTTTAGAACTTTTATGCCACGGAATACCTACAGTCTTCAAATTCTGTCGATACATTTTTTCCACAGTTACTTGATGCTCTTATGAAGCTGCATCACCATATATCCAAACATACACCATCCTAAAGTTTGCCTCTAATTCCCTCCCACAGCACCACCACATGCAACATGCATTAAGATAATGAGACAAATGTTCTTTTGTAATCTGTTGTTTTTTTTGCATCCCCTGCTATGTTGCTTTTAATTGTGTGTGTTCTTTGAAGTTCAAAGCAAAGTGATAGACCCGTTTGTGGGATTACCTGGGTGTTTTTATTATTTCTAATGCAGGTATACAGGAGCTCCTTTGAGAGCCAGCCTTCTGTGAAGGCTTTTTTCCCCTCTTTTCTTTTGCCTGCTCAGGCACTATCCAGCATCTGAAAAGGATGTAGAAACAAACATTTGGTAGCATGCAAGAAGAGGCCCTGAAAGAACACACAGACATTTAACCTAGCTGAACTCAGGCATCGGAGGGGGGCCGAACATTTGGAGAAAATAAATAATCATCAAGCAGGATGTATGCAAATTTTATTCATCTTGTGATTAAAAAAAATGACAGAAGAGTCTTCTTTAGAGAAGAAAAAAGGAAACGGTGTCAATCAGTGTTGATACAAGCTTGTTTAATGAGAACGGATACTGTGTGAGTTGTGCTGCAGGAGATTAACTGGCTGAGAAGAAAGGAGCACCACCTGAATAAGCAGTATTATCTGTCTGTTGTTTTTAGGCCACAGATGATTCAAGAAAATGAATATTGTACCTCTCTCATAAAGTACAAATGCCTTGTTTTTGCTGGTAAGAAATATGCTCCATTATAAATAGACACAGCCACTGAACTGTATGCATTTGGTTGTTAAAGTGGGTTATGCTGCTTAGTCAGCCCCTGCATGTGCGTGTTTAAGGGGGTGTGTCACACAGGCGTACCAGCATGCTTATTTCTGTGTCCGTCTGGCCGACATGTGCAGATTTGTGCTTGAAATCCTCCCTCTATGCCATTTGTTGTTTTTCTAGTCTCTTTTATTATACCTCTCCTTCATTTCTGCATCAAGCAGGATGAGAGAGTTTGTCAGATGTCATGAGGGTAAAGGTAATTCTCAACTCACTCTCTCTCGCTCTCTCTCTCTGTATATATAAATATATATAATAACAACAATAAATAGATATAACATATGATGTGGAATGTAAGAATGTAGAATAAGCGCCAATGCAGACAGGCCTGTTATGGACCAACATCACTTCACAGCACACCCAAATGCCCTCTATCAACCTGCCACCTGAGACGGTCCGAGAACTAGCGACAATTCAGCCTGAGAGCTGTGTAAGATGGCACAAGGACGTGGGCTCATGTGTTGGGCCCCCGGCAGTGTGAATAGAATGGTATCATCATTGCCCCCTAATGTTATATCTCATTCCTTTCTCTCCTTTCCTACCTCCATGCCTCTGGAGGACTGATGGCGGCTTCCTGCTTTGCTACAGTGCAGACACTTTTCTCACCTGCTCTCCATTTTTGCTGCTTTCTTTTGCTACTTTTTTGTACTTATCTCCAAATGCTAAAACTTTAAGGAGGTTTCCTATAACAACTAAACCATTCGTAGGGTGATTTATGACATCTCCGGGTTCTACTTTGAACTGTCTTCTGCTACCCACAACGTTAACGTGACCCAAACAGAACTGATGTGCACAGACGTGTCATAAAGTGTCAGTAAAGTGCCGGACTGGAGACAAGGATATTCATGCTTGAGAAGTCTTGTGAAGTCACGACACTCTACCAATGTCTTCTGTCGGGGAGTTAGCTCATCAGAACTCAACTCGACAAGATGTGAATGAGAGTGTGTGAATGGACGACACCGACTGAAATGATTGTCTTTGGACCCAAAGAACACAGATTAAAAGTATGTGCGCAGCTACAGTGGCTAACGTTATACACTACAAACCAAGCCTGAAATGTTGGTGTCATGGGCTCAGACTGAACTTTTAACATCCACATTAAGACAATTACAAAATAAGCCTTACTTGACTATCACCATATGAACATATCAACAATTAAAGGGCTGATATCTCGGCCGGATTTAGAGAAACTTTATTTTCACTAGACACTAGTGGATCATATATTCCAGTTCTCAGGGATGTCAAAGAATTGACTTTACAATTCAACTGTTGGTTCATAAAGCACGGAATGGTTTAAGGCCTAAATACATTTCTGACATTTTTTTCAAAAACATTTTAAATCAAAACATGGGGAAGCAGCATTCAGTTTTATGCACCATATATCTGGAAAAAAACTCCCAAAAAAGCCTCCTCCAACTCTGTTCTTTTGAACGAGTTTTGCCACTGCATTTTATGCAAAAAACATGTAGCTGCACTGAACTTTGTCTTCTTCTATTTCAGCTTGTGCTAATCTTTTATTCTACTTTGTTTTAATCCCTTTGAGTCCTATTTACCGTGTCCTTTTATATTGTCTTTTTACATTGACTTGGGGTTCTTTTATATCTTGTCTTAGTGCCTTTATGCCTCATGTAAAGCACTTTGAATTGTTGAAAGTTACTTAACACATCTGCCTTGCCTTTCCTCTGTCCATCTCGCCTTCCTTTCTTCCTCTCAGTGTTTTCATATCCTCACGGTCCTGTCTTGTTTTTTGTGTCTGTGTACATGTGTGAGGGGGCTTTGGGGGTAGAGGCTGTATTGTTAGACACATCACAGCACCAGATGTCCAATTTGCACTTCAGCTTGGTCTGAATGGAGGGACGGATAGAGAGAGGGAGAGCGAGGATGTTGGTGTGATGGCCTCCAAGAAAGATGGAAAAGAAAGAGATGGGAACAAAATTTGGGTTGAGCACAAGAGCAGTGAATAATAATATTTTTTTTTATCTATAAAAAACAATTCAAGAATATTGCTTTTGCCTAGAAGCTGCACTGGTCAACTTTGTTTTGGGTACCATGGACTATATGTACATATAAGTTGAGGGCAAATGTGTCCATGAGCATGTGTGCTGCAGTTAAACGCCTGAGAAAAAACTATTACCCATTAAGTTAGACTGCAGCCTAATTTGTTTGGCAGTTCTATTATTAATGCAATAAGAATCATTAACAAACTTGAATCAGTAGAAATTGAGATTGAATGATGTAAGGTGCACAAAAGAAAAATATAATCTATAGAGACATGCAAGCCATTGCAACCACTAGAAAGAGACACAGAAGCAATAGAGAGGAGGACGGGGTATCTGTTAAACGTTGAACTGACGCAATGACTGTGAAGGTGTACATAGATATACATGGCAACTCATGACACATGCTTTTGATCGCATGAATCAACCAAAAAACTACATACAATCATAGGTTCAATGGAGCAAATGTCGGAAATTATATATTGAAGTAGAGATCAAGGCAGGTTGAGGAAAGGGGATAGAAAAGATCAATAAAACAAAAACTAAATCACACAAATGCAACTGTTTGCATTTGAATTTACTGTTAAGAGTACAGTGTACACAATTTTTTCTTTTACCCAGAGTCAGCTTGCTCGCTGATGCCTTTTTATGTCTGTCTATGTAGTCTGAAGGTATGGCAATAGCACACAAAGGGGCATCTATTGTTGTCTGTCTCTGGATAAGTAGGACAAATCTGAAGTGCAACTGAAATATCCCTTTATGTCCTGAATGCACTCTATAAAGAATTTAAGCACCGACTTATAGGATCTTATTCTCTGGTATTTCTACTTACCTCAGTTTGTAAATTGTAAGACGTATTGGTGTAATATATTCTTTATTGTGTTCCTTTCAATTCTGTTTTGTCATATAAGAACTCACAGACTGTTGGTGTGGTGACATTGTCCATCCATGGCTCTGACTGTTATCTTAATGGCCTTATTACAGCTGTAGTGCACACTATCTGCGCAGTGTTGCTCAGTGCAGCGGGGTCACCTCAGCCTGTGTAGGTGTCAGTTGTAGTCTAATTCCTGTGATTCGGTGATGAATCTCTCTGATAGAAGACAAGCATAGGGTCTGGCCCAGATGGAGCTCTATTAAGCTGTTAATAAATGAGGATTCTGCTCTGCTCTGCCTGCATCTGTGGAATGGGAGACACACACACACACACACACACACACACACACACACACACACACACACACAGCGTCAGAATATTATAATGAAGTAAAGCTAGCCAGATGGCTGAATTAGAAAGCCGTCTCTCTCTCTCCTTTTCTCCCTGTCTCTCTGTCTCTCTCTCTCTCTTCTTCTGTTTCTTGCACTCTCTGCTGTCTCTCTGTTATCTTTTTTTTCTCTATCTGTCTCCCTCTGCTTCCACATTATGGATGCTGGGCGTTGTCATAGCAGTGACCAGCTGGCCAACGTTTAAGGCCCTGCTGAAGTGCCCTTGAGCAAAATACTGAGGAGAATGGCAAAATAGTTTTAATTTTCTTTCTTTCTTATATTATAATAATAATTTAGTTCATAGTAACCTGTGTTATACCTCTACCATGTGCATAAATTACAATATCATCTACATTTAATTTGGATGCTCGACTCCGGACAGACAATATATGCAGTAAAATATGTGGGATGTAATGCAGATCACAGAGGAAGACCTGTGGTGAGTCTGTGTCCAGCTCGTTGATTGTGTACTTGTGAAGTTAGCTTACAGTACTATCTAATACGCTGAAATCATTCATTCATTCACATTGCTGCAATGCAAATGTCATCATCTGCCAGTGGCCGTGCAGAAGTCTTTGTGTACATGCAGGTTTAGCCTTTCGATTATTACATCAGATGTTGTGTTTTTATGTTTTTCCACAGGAAGTAGTGGACACTCAACATTAACAAAAAAGAGATGAATGCCATTATTAAGTTATTAATTAACAAACGACCTTATGAATCAACTTTAAAGAGTCATAGAGCCATTCATGAAGTGTTGTTATCAGGCCCACAGTGTGAACCCCGGAGACAAGCCTCCAAACCGCTCTTAAAGCATCAGGAGGTCCCATACCAGTCGAGGACCATTTTGTGAGGAAGCTAATAGGTTCTTTCTAAAGAGGGATTTTAAATGACAGCTGTCTGCCCGGAGTCACTGACTGCCATCACGTCTACATTCCCAAAACACTTAAACACTGCGCTGCAGCTTCTGCTGAGAGCACGAAGGAGGAAGCAGACACAGTCAGAAAAAAGAAATGGTTGCAGGGAGTGAGTGAGGTGGATTAGAGTTGATGAAAGAGAAGGGAATTGGACTGGGGGCTGGGGTTTGAGTGGGGTGTTAGAGAAAAGACAGGAGGGCTAAGAGTTACATCGCTGGCATCTGTTGTTACCGCCGGCACCCAGGGTGGCATACAGTTCTTTACTTTGAGTTAGACCTCCGCCAGCTTCGCAGTTAACACCTGAGGAGGTCATTACGATGCCATTAGGATGAGTAGTGCTGAGAGTGAGAGAGAGAGGGATATCTACACTAAGTGTAAACAGTCTGTCTGTCAGTCTGCGTCTGAGAACTTTCTCTTCCCCTGGAGAGCCCGCTCTCCTCTGACAGAAGAATGACAGAGGCCTCATGGGAATTACAGCAGTCTCTCTCTCTCTCTCTCTCTCTCTCTCTCTCTCTCTCTCTCTCTCTCTTTTTCCCACGCGGACTGACAGATCACAGATTCACAACAATAGGCTCTATTTTAATACCACTTTTTGTTGGTACACAAGGCTGACTTAAAATAAACAACCTTTCTATTGCCTCATGCTCTCTCTCATTTTCACAGTCTCTCCCTTTGAGCATGCTTTGCTCTTGCTGCCGCTGTTGTGCTGCATTGTTCGGGGGGGATTGTCTTCTTTTCTTCCTTTTTCTTCCTCTCCTCTATTCTCTGGAGAAGAAGGAATGCTTTCCTGGGTGCAGTCGGTGATACGGCATGGAACAGCCTTTTCAGTTTCATTATATAAACAGCTTTGATGCCTCTTCTTGCTCTCTGGTTTCTATGGCTAAGTGGCTTTTGAAGAGAGCTCTGGACTACAGAGACAAGAGGTGTGTGTGTATGTGTGTGTGTGTGAGTGTGTGTGTGTGTTTGTGTCTGTACATGAGTGTCTTGTGTAAGTGCTGCTGTCTTGAGTACATTTGTGCTCATGACTTACACTGAGATAGTTCAATCAGATAAACCACTATGGCTTAATGGCCTCACAAGGCCGTAAAACAGCTTGGTAACTGACTTCTGATCACTCAAAATGTGTTTTTAAAAACATTTTTATGTTTGAATCTATATTTCACTTTGACATTATTAATTTGGTCTTAAAGAGTCTTAAATCTATCTTGATGAAACTGTCCAGAGACAGGTCATGTTTTACGATCCTCTCCCAGTGCTGGTTTCAGATCATTGCTTTCTCTCCTCCCCTATAATTACCTCAGATTCTTCATTGTTGTTGACCATCTTAACCTTTATGTTAAAAACATATCGACTTGCAGCCACAATGGTCTTCATTAAGAACTTGGCTTAGTGTGTGAGAGTGATGAAGAGATTGGTATGGGGATGGCCTGAAGTTTGCAAGCAATTGATGTCACAGCCCACCCACTTAAGGGTCTCTTATCGAGGCCATGTACTGTACTGTTCTCTCCCCATCCATCCCTCCTTCAACGCTACGTATCCTCTCAGCTGTTCAATGCAGTGGGAGCTGGCTCAAACTTCTGGCTCCTGGGGATTGCTTCTCCATGTCCCCCTTCTTGTCTTCCTTCTTTCCTCCCACTGAGCCCTCCTCTAAGTCCCTTCCTTCCTCCCTGATCCCTCTCGTCTTGCTTCATCGCCACAATGCTTCCTCCACACAAACAAACCACACACACACACACAGAGGTGACCTCAGCCGCAGAAGGTCTACTTCATACTCTCCCACGACCGCTCTCACGGTCATGTTAGAAAGCTCGCTGTTGTTCGAGGATACACCATCAACCGGCTGTCCTATGGTCGATTGAAACTCCACTTTTACCCGTTTTTGCTCTGTTAACCTTATTGAAGGCTGACTTTGTCAGTGAGGGTTACATAGTTATAAATGTTTCTTAAACTGTCACTCATGGCCATTGCTCTTTGTCTTTAGATGTAAAAATTGTTCAGTCTTGGACTTTGGCCCTCACTCTTTATGACAGAATTTTATCTTACGTTGACATTTCAGATAATGTTGCACCATAGACTGTATATAAGAAGTGGACGTAGTCATCATGACGTCATTTGTGGACTGCCGTTTTGAATACTCGTGTTTGTCGCCGTCTTGGATTACAGCCGTCGCCATGTCGGAAGTGACCATATTTTGAATGCTGAGAAGTGACATAGAGACGTCATATATGGCTCTGGTAGCGGGCGCGACCTGTCAATCACAGTAAACCCACCCTAAACCATACTCCACTTTATGGTCTATTTTACTCTAAATGGGACCATAATTTACTAAATGAGCTTCATGCTGTAATGAAGAAGACTTGAAACTAGCCATTGAGACCATAAACTCATGTTTACAATGTTTACTGAGGTAATAAATCAAGTGAGAAGTAGGGTAATTTTCTCATTGACTTCCATACAATCAGACTTCTTTTTGTAACTGGAGGGGTCGTGCCCTGCTGGTCAGTAGAGAGAATGCAAGTTTTAAAACACTTCTGCATTGGTTTCACTCGGCAGAACCGGAGGTTGCCGCCTGTGTTGCACCCATATCTTGTCAGCCTGAATGATATTACATATTTGTAGCAGATAAGAAGGACATTGTAAGCATGTTTATGGCCATGAAACCTATTGATTTGAATTGATTTGGGCAGCTTTTATCTCTCTCTCTCTCTCTCTCTCTCTCTCTCTCTCTCTCTCTCTCTCTCTCTCTCTCTCTCTCTCTCTCTCTCTCTCTCTCTCTCACCGCCCTTGCATCCCTTCTCTTTGTGTGTCTTATATTATGTGGCAAATCCACTCCTCATGCTTCTCCTATCGTCTGATGCTGACAATGCAGGCACTCAGCATTGCTTCCTGCAGGCATTTCATTAAAGCACTAATAACACATTGGTAATTAGGTGACAAAGAGGCTTTTCTTATTGTACTGATCAGCTGCTGAGACATAGTCCTTAGAGGCCCACACAGAAGGAGGTTGTGTGTGTGTGTGTGTGTGTGTGTGTGTGTGTGTGTGTGTGTGTGTGTGTGTGTGTGTGTGTGCGTGCGTGCGTGCGTGCGTGCGTGTGTACGTTTTTGTGTGTCTCTGTTTTTTCTGAGTTGTATGGCTCTGCTCTAAGTCTATCCTAGTATTGTTCTTTTTTCAACTCTTACTTTGGATCTTGTTTACCGCAAAGGTAATCTGGCTGCAGGTTTTATTATGAACTTAAGCGTACAGATGACCACACAGTCTGTATACAAGCTTGGATATTAGATTCTTATTTATGATCTACAGTATCCTTTTATCAGTGGAAATGCATTTACACAGCAAAACTTGCATTCTTTCTACTTTTCTCTCTTCTCTTGTTCCCTAGTTTCTCTCCTTATTCTATATCAGATGGTTCTCGAGCCACCTGAGGCGCTGAACAAATAACCTAGTGCAAATGAAATTTCCTGTGAGGCTTATTGATGTCATTAAACACTAGCATACTGAGGCCTGGAATCATTTTAGTCTTCATCAGACCGGCTGACATTTTAGTGAATTAGCTGTTGGAGGTTTGGTGGGTTTGGATGAGGTGGGGTTGTTTTAGCTCCTCTAGCACTTTTCCCCCCTTCACAGGGTCAAATGCTAGAATCGATCATCTCATTTGGTCCGTCTGCTGGCCTTTGATTGACTGTCATAAAGCTAATATTTGTCTGGTGCCTAATGATATTCTTGCATGCTGTTCTTTTAAGCATTAAACCAAGTTAGCATTGAGTTTCTTTTGAGGATGAAAGAGCATGATAATATTATGATTATCATGAGGATTCACATTTCACTTAAAAGCATTCATGCCATTCATTTGTTTGGAGTCTGGAACATGTAATTTACGGATATGGATAATTTCATTGTCTCTCGATTGAGATTTCAGAGCGTGGTCAAATGAAAATATTTTGATTTGTATATGCCTAAAATACTCGCTTTTCACTTTTTGGTACTAATCCATTACTTTTGTTTTGTTTTGTGTTTAGGGTCAGTCAGTTGGTCACTCTCTCTTTGTAGCTCTTCACTGCTGGCCTTTGGTTTCCTGAATTAGTCTGATGCTTCAGAAGCCAACCAAAGTGAGAAGTCACTACAGAACAGGAAAGCATGTCGCTCAGCTCGCCCTTATGGTCCCTCCACCCATCATTGTATTGTTGTGACATGAATAGGGAGTTTGTCATTGCACGTGTTTGTGAAACATCATCAGAGCGACAATAGCTCCAACACAGCTCACCGCCGGCGGCAGTGTGCCCCGTCATTTGTTATCACCACTCCTCTGTCTTCCTCTCACAACTGATCAAAAATCGAAATCTGTTCCACAAAGTGCTTCTCTGTTCTCAGTTGAGCAGGATGTATGGAGAAGAAAAGAAGGAAAGAAGAAATAAGGAAAATGGAGAAGAAAGTTGTTAATGTCACTGAACCATGAAAGGCTTGGCCTGGGGTTGGAATGATTCGGTATACAAGGTTCTTTAGTGCTGTGGCTGCGGGGATAAACATAACTTACATCAGCCCTTCGCTTGTACAGGAGATTTCCTCTCCTGGCACTTACAACCTCAACACTCTAACTGCACTGTGATTCTCACACACACACACACACACACACACACACACACACACACACACACTACGATCCAGACTCTTTCAAGTAGCTCAAGTAACACATACACACTCATACCAGAGGGCAAACAAGGGTTTTGAATAGTATTTTTTATTCTGTTTGCATGCATGACAGTGGTTGCTATTACTTGTTCACACATACATACATAGTTTAGTTGGCTTTTGTTGGATGGATTTGTATAAACAGCAATACTAAAATATTAATTGTATTAGACCGTATTATCAATGTTATCTCTGACTGTGTGTGTGTGTGTGTGTGTGTGTGTGTGTGTGTTCTGTGTCTTTTTTCTCTCTCCAGATCATCACTCAGTATGTTTATGAGCTGTTGGAGAAAAAGTGCAACATGACTAAAGCAATCCTGCCAGTAAGTACCCTGAGTGAAAAGAGGCATTTTCCTCTTTGAATTATGCCCTTGAAGATTAAAGGGAGTATTAAATATGAAAATTGGCGTAAATGCTTAGGCTTCAGAGTGTGATTATGATATTGAGTGTCCTGTTAAAAAAAATAAAAATAAAGAAAAGGGGATTGTGAGGAGTCAGCTCTCCCCATTCTCTATCAGTCTTTGTCTTTCTCTTTCTATCTCACTCACTTTCTCTCTTACTCCCTCTCTTTCTGTTACCCCCTCCTCTGCCCACATCCTTTGTGCAAAAGTGTCTCCTCAACAAATTAACTGTATTGTGACGTGTCATTTCAAAGGCGCAGAGGCGCAGCATGCTGATGCTTAATCTGTTTTGCATTCATTCGCGCTGAAGGGGACTTTCTACTCTGCCATCACAGAGTTATTCTTTGCCCAGCTCATCCAGGCTCAGAGCACACACTTGATCCCTTTTTATTTGTTGTTGGAAGCACGTTTGTCTCTTTTTGCCCCCCTCTACCCCTCCATCCCTGCTCCGTTTCTGTTTATAAAAGTTGGGATCATTTTTCAGGCTACGTTTATAGGGATGTTAGGCAGAGCTGGTGTTTAGAAGCACAGCAGAGTTAGCTCCAGTGCTAACAGTGTCCATAAATCACCTAGCCAGGGACTCAGCGCCTTTCATTAGCCTCCATACACTTTTACTGGTTTATCTGCTTGGCCTATTTATCTCATTATTCCTCTGGAAAATTGCTCTGTTCTGCTTTTCTGTTGCCCACCCGCCTGCGTGTATATGGCATGTGTGTGTGCGCGCGTATTTGTGTATTAGTGGTGGGTCTGTCCACCTGCGTGGCATTGAACTTGTGACCGCAGATTTTAAGAAGATTAACCACAGCCAAGTATAGGGAGAGGGAATGAGGGAGCACAAGAGAATAAAGGGTAAGATTTTCTCCCCCACTCGGCTCTCTTTGTCTGCTTGGATTAAGTTCTTGCAGCTGCCACCCATGGCTTTTATGGACAGTGTTTGTCTCCTTAGAGATTCTTCCAGGCATACTTGGGAGAGATGCAAAGACGTATGGGATGTGGACGGAGCGCATGCACGCACACAAACACTCACCAACTCACTTAGCCTCTCTTTTTGTCTGTATTCCTTTCTGCCTGAGTTTTAATCACATAAAGACTGCATTTTAATCGTGATTATTGATGATTAGTGTGCTTATGCATATGAGCTTTTACAATTATAAAGGCCACAGAGGAGAAGGTCATTTCTCATTAAACACATGTAACACAAGACAGTTTCCAGCGTTTCACTTCATAATCATTATCAGAAGATTCTTTGAAGCAGCAGAAATCACAATTTGATCACTTTTAGCTGCCGTTGCATGGTAACAGCAAAGATTCATTTTTGAGTTATATGTCCCCAAAGTCTATAATGTCATAATCAAAACCTGTTGAGCAGTTTAAAAAAACAACTGAACATCATTGGGAAAGAATACATTTTTCGGTTGTCCATTAGTGACACGATAACCTGTGCTTCCCTGAACCTTTAGGTGGATGCTACAGAAGATGAAGCCACCAGTTTTATCTACCTGAGCCCAGATGCCTTATCCAACCCTTCTAAGCTGCTGGTGCTGATCCAGGGCAGTGGTGTGGTGCGGGCCGGTCAGTGGGCCCGTAGACTCATCATCAACCAGGACCTGGACTCAGGGACACAAATCCCCTTCATCACCAGAGCCATAGAGGTAGGGGGCACAACAAAAGAAGTTCAATCCATTCTGTTGGATGTTGAACAGATTTTCTGATCTCTGATCCAAGATGTCTTTTTTCATGTTTCACAAAGAGGGACTGGGTAGGCTTAGTGCACCGAGGACACTGCATGTAACATGTTATCGTGGAGCTAGTTCTTAATACTTTACATTTACATTCTCTTTATTTTCTTCTAGTTCTTTCCTTCGCAATGAGTATACACTGTGACACATCTTTGGTACGTTTGGTAGTTTTATGGGTCTCCTGAGTGAACAATTCATGCAGTGTGTTCATCGTGTGGTCGTTTGTATCACCACCAACACAGTGTTTAGCCTGATGGGATATTGCTGTGGCACAATGTTTATTTGAAAAGCAGGCGTGGATATTCCGGGGCTGTGGAAGGAGTTGTGACAGAAGCAGAGTTTCGTATTTGGCTGGAGGTTTGAATGTGATTGTGGGTTATTTGCTGTTGCTGTGTGCTTTCATAGCTCAGACTTAGGATGTACGGCATCGACTCAATTCAGTTGAACTTCCTTTTGTGTACAATTTACTCGAGCAAAGTGGAAAAGGAAACTTTGTCCTGTGGTCATATGAGAAATGATATGATGCTGAATAATTTCTGAACCCCACAGTATCATAGAATAACATAGGCAAATAATAACAAGCAGACATTCATTCACAGGTGCAAACATACTCATACTCTTGAATGATACTATTACTGCACACTCCTCAACCCAGAATTGAGGTTTATATTGATCTTGTTAGTTAAATGAAGCATATTCTTCAACCTAATCATCATTGTACAAGAAAACATTTATGCATTCTCATAATGCGCCATTCCTATGTCTTCCTGTGTATTCACGAGTGAATGAGCTGAGAGAGAGGAAGATGTAATGTAAAATATAGATTACTTTTTCTTTTCCCACTATATGATCACATCCGTGTTTATACATATGTGTGTCAGCAAGCAAAGGGTGGCTCTGCCTGTCTTATTATTTTCATCCCCATCTCTGTGCTCATTTGTCAGCCTGGCCACGACTACCTGTGTAATTTCATCGGCCTGCTGTTCAAATTGACTTAAGGGAGATCCTGCTCTCCCTCTCCCCTTGTTCCCTCGTTTCGTCCATCTGAATGCCATAAAGACTTTCACTGCTGTGTAAAGCCCACTCCTGCTGTGTACAACAACGGGGGGAGGTTTGTGTTGCGTGCGTGCGTGCCCATGTGTGTGCTAACAGATGATTCAGCTACCCCAAGTCTTTGAATTACAGTTACCTGAGCTGGTATTACAGTTGGAGAAGGCAGGGTTGCACTGCGGAAAGCCAAAGTGACAGCTTCGATATAGAGAACATGGTGTGTGTAGTGCGAGTGCAGCTCATTCATCATGGTAAACAAGAAATCGTGTTCTTACACTCTGACAAATCATCATCCAGGCATTTACCACACACAGGCCTTGTACTCTGTGTGTGCACTGGAAAGACAGGCACACCCATTTACAGTCAATTCATGCTGTCCGCATCTATCACTGGCATGTTTGTGGTTTTTTATGTCATACCATGAAATTTGTGTGGATGTAATGTTTTTATTTTAATGTTCAAGAGTTAAAGCTACTATACAACCTGAAGAAAGAAGGTGAATTTTTGATTGAACATACTTTTACATTTTATACCTTAATTTACAGGAACGTAGCACCCAAGGAATGAAATGTGTTTAATCTAAAAATTCACAAATGAATGACAGCTCAGAGAAATGACAGGTCTGTGACACAGCAAATACAGACAATTAGACATTATTTTGGATTTACAAATTTACTAAGTACAGTGTTGGGTCAAATGTTGGCATTTTGATTATACTTTTTTATCATGTTTAGACGAGGCTCCATTTTCCACGAATGTTTCGTGTCAACAATCCGTTGCCTCGAGTGTGGCCCATGTGAAGTTACTCATGAGAAGTTGATTGGAAATTGAAAGCGCGCAGCAAAGGGTCAACCGGAGTGCATTCTGCAAATATGGGGGGAGCTTGTGGCTTTGCAAAACACATGAGCAAGCACACACACATACACAGATAACGCAGTTAATTTGACTCACTACTAATGTAGTGTGTGTGTGTGTGTGTGTGTGTGTGTGCATGCATTGCAATTCTATGGTGTGTATTGGCTTGCACATTCTTGTGTCAAAGCACCTCTCTGAAATTCTTAGCCATATTCCTCGGAACTTCGAGTCAGCCTTTCCTCTCTTCCGATGGGAAAAATAGCTGATTTCGCTCTAGTTAATCAGGCCCTTTACACAACATACACGTGCAGGCACACACACACACACACACACACACACACACACACACACATAATCACAACGTGAATCTCGGGGCAGCCTGTGTCTTACATACCATTTATGCCCCATAGCCTCACTCTGCCTCCCATATCCACCACGCTCCTGTCAAAAGATATCACAATCTTTGTCATGCTGCTCTATGATGATGACACATTAATAAGCTGGCAAAATGTATATGTTAAAGATGAGTCTAAAATATCTCCGCAAAGACACGTGCACACCAAGAAAACATACAGACAGAAATGCATCACATCAGGCATAGGGTATGCTTGTGGCATTTGCCACAGTGTACAGTGCCACTGGGTTAAGGGGAACGTTGTCTTGCATGTTGTCTTTGTGTGCATGTGTGTGTGCACTTGGAAGGGGTTCTATTCCCGTATCCTAGAGTTAAAATGACAGGTGAGAGGAGGATGCTCCATCATCAACCATTGAGTGGAGGAAAGAGGTGGAAAAGAGGAATATGAGATGGAGGAGGATGGGGGATGGGGGGGTGGGGTGGATGCAGAGACAAAGACGGGTTATGATTGGTGGACGGAAGTAGAAAGAAAGCGAGGGGTACAGAGAGGATTGAAGCCGGAAGAGAGAAATGAGGAGGACGAGGGAGTGACTGCAAATGGGGTGGGACTGGCAGAGAGAGAGAGAGAGAGAGAGAGAGAGAGAGAGAGAGAGAGAGAGAGAGAGAGAGAGAGAGAGAGAGAGAGAGAGAGAGAGAGAGAAGGCAGGCGTCTGACAGCTCCACTACTGGGAGAGGGCCTCTTAATGACAGCTTATTCCTTCATGATTTCAATTCCTGACAGTCGACAGGTCTGCTTGTTGCATCATGGCAGCTGTATCATTACCTTCTGGCCCTGTCACTGCTCTGCATCCTGAGACTGAGATGGTGGAGGTGGAGGGTGGGCGCTGTGGAGTTTGCAGGGGATGGGGGGATGGGAGATAGAGGAAGAGAGAGATTGTGAGGTTACAGTCAGAGTAATTGAGGAAGGATGGGATATTGAAAGGTGGGATGATTAATTTGTGTCCAAATTTTAAAGAAAACTTACGAATTCTGTTGTGAGGCCTTACCTCTCCTTTATCCATTATCTGTTCGAGACACAACATAGTTGAGAAGCAGGAAGCCATCATTTTTCCAGTACCTTTGTCCTTTTACTTTGAATCACTTCTTAACCATTTTCCCCCAATTTTTCCAGCAGTCGCCATCTTTCGTTTTTGCAGACGTTAGCTATTGGCTATTGGTTTAGAAAAACTTCCAAAGTAGTTTGTTTTCGTCTGGGGTAAACATCTCTATGTTTCTCGATGAACAAGTCATCTTTGTCAGCTATAGTCAAGATTTTTGTAGAAGTTCAGTTGGTGGTGCTGTTTTTTTTTCAGATGGTCAAAAGTATTCATCTTGTTTTCATTGTTTTTTATTTAATCTCTGTTTCTGTGCATTCAATAATATTTCAAATATGAATGAATTCATCCACACTCTCAACCTTGACAACTCTCCGAAGTGTTAACTGCATATATGTATACACACAAACCACAACTATAAACTGTCTGCGAGAACTACTTAATTCAATTTAGAAGTTGCTAATACAAAAACGGGTCTATAATCCCTGGAATGCCCCCTCCTTCTTACCCCCCTTCTCTCCATCTCTCTCTCTCTCTCTCTCTCTCTCTCTCTCTCTCTCTCTCTCTCTCTCTCTCTCTCTCTCTCTCTCTCTCTCGATAGTGAGTCAGGCTCGACACTGGAGACCCACTGGAAAGGAAGAGGGGGTGTGGTGTTTTCAAAAGTGTGTCAAAAGCCTAGGGGTTTGTATCTGCCCAGAATTTCAATGGGAAGCTGAAAGGGGGCAGCAAAGCAGACAAACTTAAACACAGAAATCCTCTTTTAATTTCTGTCATGCTGCCCACCCTTTTCTTTTTTTTTTAGCTTGATGATGTCCTCTTCAACATCAGCTGCACACTCTGGCACCTGCCTGTGTTGTGTCACGGGCCTGCGTGCTGTGAGGATATATCTCTCTCTGTCTCTCCAATCACCATTTTTCCTCCTCCTCCTTTCTCATTAGTTCCTCTAATTCCCCCCGAGCTGTGAGTTAACCTGTTTGTATGTATGTGTGTGAGTGTGTAGCCCAGGTACAACATTGTACATACAGTGCGTGTACAGCCTATCTTGGGGCATCAGGTGGCTACAGAGGCTAGACAAGATATCATTCTTTCCAGCCAGCCAGGTTTTGCCAGAGGACAGTTTCTGTATGTACGTGTGTGTGTGTGTGTGTGTGTGTGTGTGTGTTTGTGTAGAGGTCAAAAGATGCGCCCTCTTGCCATGGCCTTGTAATAGCAGCCCTGCAAGCATTACACAAACACACACACACACACACACACACACACACACACACACACACACGCGCGCACACACACAAGCATACACACACCTCCAGGTGGGAAGGTCCCAGCACATCCCGCAGCTCAGATCAATGCACTTGACACCTTCAAAGGCGGGTGTGGGGCCTGGACTTGCTCTGGGGTTAAACCTCTTTTAAATAGCATCCCGCGGGAATGTAGCTGTCAATAACCCACCATAATTACCGGGGCCAGGCCCGCCAAGGGCTCGGCTGCACAGGCCAAATTAAAAATTGATCAGAGGGAGAAAAAACATTATTTTGTGGTGGTATTCCCTGTCCTAACAGCACTGCTGCTGCCGTATGTGAAATCCCATCAATTGAGGTCCAAGCTAGATATCTAGAGAGCTATTTATCTATCTATCTGCCCCCCTTCGTCCAGATGAACAATGGAGTGCTGTCCCTGTTGTAAAAAGAAATTTGCATGTTAAGTGTCTTTCAGCTCTGTGTGTGTGTGTGTGTGTGTGTGTGTGTGTGTGTGTGTGTGTGTGTGTACATGCAGTACATGAGTCTGTGCATACTGTATGAGCATGCAGCTGATTGTTATGTGCTCCGGGTAATCGTACATCATCCCCTGTCTGTGTAGTGGATGTGTGTGTGTGTATAGTGGATGTGTGTGTGCACACACCTTGTAGCAGTATATTGATTGTGGTCTCATTGAGTTTCTCTTGGCAGGGAGCCTTTATTTGTCAGTCAGAGAACGATATGAAGAAGATATGTTCATCCTCAGGCTTCCTTTAGGAAAACACACAGGCTATTGTTTCACAAGACACTGATGAATGACACCGACAGTTTACAATGGGTTTGAGGTATTTTCTAAACACACACTGTCGGTAAAAGGTCATAGCACATGGTTATTATCATTGTTTCTATACATCATGGGTGTAGGACATGTTCTTCGCATTCAGTATTAAGCCCTATTTAAAATGGATTTTCTTTTGGGAGGTCCTGTCATTATCATAATTACCAGTGGCATCTGTAATTTGCATCCATTGCAAATCTGCCAGATACATAATTCACTCAAGTGTTTGAGGGGGAGCATGCATTATGACATTTTACATTTGGGGTAAGCGCAGAGATTCAAGGGAAAACACACAGCAAATGGTGTGGTGTTAATTAGTGTTGATTGGCCTCCATAAACACAGGAAGTTATTTTAACACTTTCAGAGGTACAGCAAATTAACTCTTGCAATTGTACTGTGCAGATATCATTTATTTTGTGTAAAGTACCTCTGTATTTACTCACATAGCACATGCAAATTGCATTAGAGGATTCCTCCTCTAAAAGTAATCCAATTTGAATAGCGTGACTTTAAACATAGTGCTTCAGATCACTTGTTCCCAAAGTGGCGGCTGCGGAACCCCGGGGTGCCATAAAAACTGTCCAGGGATGTGGCAAGATTTGGTTCCAATTTTTGTGGTTCCGTTTTGATAACATTGTATCCCACATTTTCACAGAGAATAGACCTAAAATAAATGCAGATAATAGATATTTACTATGACATTCTCAGCTTAAAGGGGTGCAAGAGAGTGTGTTTGTGTCTCGCTGTGCCTTTGTTTAAGAAAAGTTTGGGAACTACTGCTGTAGATTAAAAAAACTGAACATGACAAGTTCAGATAATACAGTTAGTTTGTTACACTAGTTTGTACACACTCAGAGGGAAAGAGAAACTTTTACTTTCTGAACGTGCGGTATGTACACAAGCGTTCAAACATACTGTATATGCGTGGTTGATAAAGTTGTTGAGAGTTGTTTGGTGTGTCAGTTTCCAGGCTGCTCATGCCACCATGCTGCTTGGGGGATGAGGATGAAAAACAAAAAAAAATGAAAAAGGAAGACTTTGATCTAATTGTGAAACATTATTTGGGAGTGAACATTTTTTAGCCCATGTGTGATAATTGACTTTATCTTTTTTCTCTTTAAATTAGCAAATTATACCATCAAAAAGGCTTTGTCTCTCTGTGTGTGTGTGTGTGTGTGTGTGTGTGTGTGTGTGTGTGTGTGTGTGTGTGTGTGTGTGCGTGCGTGTGTGAGGTGGGTAGTAGGTCATTTGCAGCTGCAGGCTGTGTGTGTGCGTCCCAATGGGAAGGTCTTGTTTAGTCTCTCTTCCAGTGGGCCCCAGGCAGTGTGTGGTGGATACCTCTTCACTCTCTCACTGGGAACACTTCTCTATGGCCAATGCGCACACACACACACACACACACACACACACACATATATAAACGACGCACACGCACAGAAAAAATCCTCCACAATCTTTTGCACAATTCGTCAACCTGTGCAGCAGCACTCACTGACAGCGGAATCATTTTTTGCTTGCAGGTGGGTGGATGGTACCGTATGTGTTTGAGTCAGTTGATATTACATGCAGACACAAACACACACACACACATCCTTGTAAATTTTACATGTATCCTCCATTGCAGGTTAAAAGTGCTGAGCTGTGGACGTTTCAGGAGGAAATTGAGTTTTGTGAGGAGCTAGCGGTGAGCAGATAGGTGACCCACTGTGAATTTACACTACACACACACACACACACACACACACACACACACACACACACACACACACAATCAGCCACTGAGCATCTCTTAGGGTCAAAGTTGAACCCTGCTGTAAGCTCTCCAGTGCCAGTGTCATGCCCCTGCACTGTGTGCGCCACACTTTGATCGATGAGAGGAAACTCAGTGCTTAAATAGGGGTTACCGGGGTTCTAGGGGGTACACTAGGGTTAGAGGCAAACAACAACAAATCTTTTAGCTAATAGTTTTTGTGCCGACTCTGTGGTTAGAAATGAAAATAAATGCTGGAGGGCTGCACTAGTTTTCCGTAGACATTTGAAGTAAGTTTTCGTTTTATGGTAACAACATGATGCTATTCAGCCATGTAAACCAGCTTTTCAATGATTTGGCTCTCTGAATTATTTGTAATTAAGTGAGAGGCCATACATTTATTGGAGGCTGCGGTTTTATCTGTGTTTACCTGTATGTGTTAGTGCCTTCTAGCTGTCTGCTTTTGTGTTATTCCTGTCTCTGTATGTGCCCAGACATCGAAGATGGAATCTGTATTTATAGGCTTATCTATCATTGGAGACTGATTTTGTCCTGCATTCTCTGTGGATGTGAAATGTACATTTCAGTACATCAGATCATGGCGGTGATGGCGGTCTCTCAGTTTTTCAAGATATGTGTGCTTTTGTGTCAGAGTGAAAGAAAGAGAGACAGACAATGAGGAGAGATGGCATCTGTGATGAGATTTGTTCTGCTGCTCTTTTGTCTTCTACAGCTCAGTGGGTCAGTAGATAACTGTATGTTTCTGTACATGTGTCTGCCATCCATGTGTATAAGCAAAGATATGTTGAAGGTGTAGATGACTTCTCCCGTGAAGACACATTTGATATAATTACAGCTGTGTCTTTATTGGCTTTAATTAACAGTTAATATAGCAACCTCCACTTATGGGGGTTCTAGATGTTGACAAATACATAAATAAACATTTGTATCTGCTGCTTACTACATCATGGTGTTTCATAAACCATTTGTATTCTATATTTATGTACTGCTTGTAAATGCTAAATAGGGGGACTTAAAATAACAATGTACCATGTTACTGATGTAAACACACTAGATGTGTGATTAATATTAATGAGTTAATGGCTCAACGTATCGCTTTACTTTTCTGCTCTTTGTAATGCTACAAAATGCTGAGATCAGGATCTGAACTTCTTCACCACACAACAACTATACAACACATGTTTGGATCAGTTATAGTGTATTCATTACTTTTTTTGTGAAACTTGTCATCAGTTTCATCTGAGTCAACACCAACCTGTGTATTTGGTGTGACTCTCCTCCCCTTTATCTGGTATTATGGTGCTCATGATAGGTGTTATTATCCCGCTGTATGCTGACAGCCTATCCCTTAACCCTCTTAGGAGCACACTATGCCACGCTTGGCTGACTTGTTTGCGCTGATGTCAAGTTTTAGCGGTTAGCAGGCGGTTACCATATGCCACTGTGCTGCTGTCGCCCCCGATGTCAGTCAAACGAATGTCAACCTGAGCTCAGAAACACAGTACGCCACGGCGCATACCCAGAAACACAGCGACACACAGTCACTCATACTCACATACTGTACACACAAATAAACTTGCCATAAAGCAAATGCAGGAGTAAGAACAAAGGAATCTGTTTGGGATGCCATGAGAGGACAGTGTCGCTTGTCTCCAGGAAGGCCCTGCCATGCTGCTCTTCATCAGCTTACTGTATGAGTCAAGTATGAGGCAGCATCTGCAGGGGTCCCTAAAGTCAGAGAAGGGCCTGTAAAACATAGACCGAAATACACGCATACGTAAGCAGTAGATTAACTCTTTGTAAGTCTAACTTTGGTTGCTAATAATTTATCATTGGTATTGACCAAGCAATACATTGACCCATTATTTGATTGAAGCAATGCATGTAATCAGACATTCCCACAACAATGACTCATCAAGTCCTCACACAAAACATAAGCAACATGCTCATATACTGTAGTTTTCTGCATAAAAACAGTAATTGCATCTCAGTGTGTGCATTACTGAGGTGTTGACTCACTGGCTGTGGGTGAGATAGAGTGGGTCATCAACTAATCAGAAGATCGGTAGTTTGATCCTCGGCTCCTCCAGTCCATGTGTCTTAAGTGTCCTTGGGCAAAATACTGAACCCCAGAATTGCTCCGGAAGGCTGTGCCATTGGGGTGTGTGTGTGTGTGTGTGTGTGTGTGTGTGTGTGTGTGTGTGTGTGTGTGTGTGTGTGTGTGTGTTTGTGAATGAATGGTATAATCTGATGAGCAGGTGGCACCTTGTATGTTGGGCTGCACAATCAAATATTAAACGATTTTGGCTTCCCACAATTAAATGAACGTGATCAACAGCAATATTGACGTTTTATAATGCGTGCACCGCTCATATGAACTCTGCTGCATATCAAATCTAGCTCTTTTATAAACTAACAGCCTACTATGTTTTACTTTACTTGAAGGGGAGCTGTCATGCAGCAAAAACATTATTTTTCAATCAATGAATAATGATGATTAGAGCTAGAACTAGTAGTCGACTAATCCTTTAGTCAATCGCTAGAAAAAAATCCAACTTCTTTGATAATCTATTAATAGATTGTTCATGCAAAAATGTCAGAAAATGCTGTTTTAAGCCTCTCAAATAAGGATATTTCCTGCTTTTCTCTGTTTTATATCATATTGAACTGATTTTATTTTATGCACCAAATGATTAATTGATTAATTTAGAAAATAATGGGCAGATTAATCGACGATGAACGTAATTGTTAATTGTAGCCCTAATCCGATAAATAATTACAATGTCAATATTGCTCAAAATAATCAGGATTATAATTTTGGGCATTATCTTGCAGCCTTACCTGTATGGCAGCCTCTGCCATCAGTGTATAAATGTATGTGTGAATGTAAGAATGTTGACATGTATGGTAAAGCGCTTTGAGTGGTCAGAATAATATAAATGCGCTATATAAATAAAAGTCCATTTACTATTACCAACACTGCCAACTATGGTTGTAAACAACCAGGCCAGAGGTACTGCTACTGGGCATGTAACCCTACTGTCTTATGACCTTTTATAATTCCTGTCGATCGATCAGCACACCTGTAACGATCCTACACTACATCACTACACTGTTGATTTGACGTTCTTGTGGTGACTAGTGGGTGCATAAGGGGCATTTTCACAGTTCTATTATAAGCTAAATAAACTGTATTGCCCATCAGGAGCAGTAGTAGATATGTGTTTCCTGAGTGGACAGAAAATCCAAGTATCATGTTTCGGCTTTTCACAGAGATTGATAAAAGATGTTCTCTGTGAACACATACTTTGCAAGGATAATAGAACAAAAGTTAGCTTGGACATTGAAAACTTTTCCTTTGCTGGCACCGTGTAAATAAATCTGTCAATGGCAAAATTACCGAAATCAAGATTTACTATAACTTCAATGCTGTATACGACCAAAGTGTGTGAGATAACTGCCAGCTGCTCCAGGATAGCTGTTTGCTGCTTCCAACTTGGTCTTTGCTCACACCGTGAGAAATCCTGCTTCGGTTCACTCCATTGCAAATGTGGCAAATTCTGCCCTTCAGTTAAGATTAATGCAATGCAAAGGGATATGTAGTGTTGGCATTAAGGGAGAGCAAAGCCCTTTTATCATTCTAAAATATGTTTTCAAATGTGGTTCCCCATCACCAGAAAGCAGGAAATAAGTGTGTTTGTGTGTGTGTGTGTGTGTGTGTGTGTGTGTGTGTGTGTGTGTAGCTACTGTATATTACGTCCTTCACTTACCTGATGAAAGTGTACCTCCCCTGTCTTCCTGCCTCCCCCTCATCCCCTCTCTATCCATCTTAAGATGTTTGTGGCGGTTTTCTGGTGTTTTGCTCTTTGTTCAGAGAGGCGGCGTGGCCCCGCATTTCTCTGTTCATTTTGACCTTGTACAAACTCAACCTTCCCTCTCCCTTCTGAGTTTCTCTTCCTCTCTCCTTTCTCTCTTCTCTTTCTAATGTTCCTGTTTCCTATTCACCTCTCAAACTGCCTCTGTGGCGGTTTTATCCAAAGTGCAGTGCAGTAGCCTTTGGAGTCACTGTCTCTTTGGCCTTTGACAGATCAGGATGGCAGTGTGTGACCATGGAGGATTGGGCTGTTACTGCATTCTCCTTCTTGGTATCTCCATCTCTGCCTCTCTTTGCTCCCTCTGTCTCTCTCTCTCTCTCTCTCTCCGTTTCTCTCGCTCTGTCTAAATTAAACATTAGTTAAATTGCTGAGCACCAGCTTTGATGGACAGTGATAAAGAAGTAACATTTTAGTAACAGTAACATGACATGGTGCTTTACAACCCCAGGGAATGACAAGAGAGAAAGGCGCCATAATCCATTTTAATTTTACTGATATCATTGTATAGAGAGGTTGGCGGAGTGAGAGGGATAGGGAAGGAGAGAGAGAAGGGAAAGGGAGAGAAGTGAGATGTCTCAGACCAGAGACTGTGCTCTAGCTGACTGCAGTGTCTTGTGGTGACCTAGTTGCAACCCCTTTGAAGTCCACAGGCTGATCTCTCTCTATAGGCTGCAGAGGAGATCTGCTGCATACAGCTTTATTAGACCGGGATAGAAAGAGAGAGAGAGGTGTATCAAATTGATGGGGTCTTGAACCTGCCCTAAACCTCCTTGCCACAGATGTGTGTGCACATGTATACTTAAGGTGTCAGTTAGAACATGCTTTCAAGTGTGTATGTGCTTTAGGATATGCTTTTGGGTCTGACTGCCATTATAATCTGTGTGTGTGTGTGTGTGTGTGTGTGTGTGTGTATGTATGTAGCAGGTATTCCTTTTGGAACGTGTGGCTGTAATGTCAGGCCAAACACAGCCTTTATCCTTTAGTCCACCACATAAGGAGACAGTGTTGCATTGTCAGGAGAGCTGACCTAGAATAGTCCAATCACTCTACATCCAGCCCCCTGTCTGCCCTCTCCTGTGATCACCATGCTGCCAATGCCGCAGTCTATACTGTGTGTGTGTGTGTGTGTGTGTGTGTGTGTGTGTGTGTGTGTGTGTGCGTGTGTGACCCAGTTCAGTCGCTGGTGTCGCCAGGCTTGCATGTTAGGGCACAAAACCCTCTGATGTGTGTGTTCTGATCAAGCACAACTGTAGATTCCCTTTAGCGTCTGTGGTTTGGAAATCTTTTGGATTGGAATTATAGTTCTCTATCTTTATTTCCGCATCTGACTGAGCTTTTCAGTTTAATCCCCGCCCTTTTCTGTCTGTATGTAACCATCCGCTACTGTCGTCTGTACATTTTGATTAAGTGTGTGTACACTGATGATCAGAAAGTGTCTCTTTTACATTCAGCATGTGTCTAAGAAGGGACAGAGCAAGTAAACACAGGTGTGTGTGTGTGGCATAGGGAGTTTATGGATACACACACGCTCACCTTATGACATGGCTGCTCAGTGAACTCTCAGTTATTATCTGGAGCCTTTCTTCTGCACCCTTCCATCCCTCCATCCCTGTATCTTTCCACCTGCTGCCCATTGAGATCCAGTGTGAGCAGACATACGCAGCTGTGGGCATGCTAACCTTTTTTTTTTCTGCTGCAGAACACAAGGAGACACAGACACACACGCTTTTGTTGAAGTTGGGCTTCAATTAAAAAATCCACTTCACTTCTTTTTTTCCCTTCCGTCTTTCTCCTTTTCCTCTTGTCTTTCATTCCATTCCTTTGCCTTCTTTTTGAAGTTAGCCTGGGGCCTTGCAGAGCCTCATCAACCCTTTGCCTTGGCTAGATTGCATACAGGTACCCTCTGTGGCTATTTCAAATGACTTAATTAGCTTCTGAGTGCAGCGGGTTGGTAGAAGCCTTCTCTCTCTCTCTCCTATTCCTTTCTCTCTCTCTCTCTCTCTCTCTCTCTCTCTCTCTCTGTCTTCAGAGAGAGAGAGAAAATGATTGAGCCCATGTGACACATTTAGTCCCTTGCCGTGTGGTTTCACTTTCTAGGTCATGCTCTGGCTGTGAAGCTGACTGCCTATTACCTCGTAGAATAAGACGACACACACTGAGACATGCAGAGAGGCTGTGTGAAGTGTGCACATGCATTCACACACACACACACACACACACACACACACACACTCCCCCATACGTGCACAAGCACACATGCCACATGCCATGCTTAGTTTGATTGTCACTCTGCAATCTTTAGCTTAAGGCTACATCTACCCACCGTCATTTGTAATTGATCTACTTTTCATTGATGCAATATTTATTAATTCCATAGCCAAATAAGGGTAAATTTTGGTTGCTGTTTGCTTAGCTAGTTTGGCACTTGTTTTTTTGTTTGGAGGCTCAGACACAATCCAACACTGTTTTGTTGTGTTAAGTCCCCAGGCGTGAATTCCCATACACACCAATGATCAAGGTGTGTGCTTGTGTTCAGACTGTTGCTGCGTCTGTGTTTTTATCAGTGACAACAACGTCAAGGGCATGCCCCACTGCACTACAAAAATTCCATGTTGCCACATCCTTCTCAGCCCTGATACCACACATGCACCACTGATACATTCCACATGGGTACTGCACACTCTCATATACACAAAGTAGCATGTCTTTTCAGCTCCCCTTCCAGGGGACATAGAGAAAACAGAAATATGTTGGATGTTTCCACCTTTGTTGTCCTCTGTTGTTGTTCATGGCTTAAAAGCAGAGTCTGTCAGACTGTATACAGCAATGCAATGTGGTAGCAGTCTTCCAAAATGTCAGTTTCACAAACAATCACAAACCATGTCAGAAGTTTTGTCAATGACAGCTGAATGGTCCCTGTACCTCTTTTAGCATTGTCAACTGTCAAGGTCTTGAAAGTCTGCTGGCGAGAGTTTTTGCTGCATAAAGCTTTATTGTAATGAAGTGCCTGATGGAAAGATATGACCACAAGGATGTGATCAGTGATGGTCATCAATGACTAAATGAGTTCTCTCACACCTCAAGGTGGAACCAAGATCTCAGGGGGTTTAGGAGAGCAATGGGCCTGTTAACTTCTGGCTCTCTGGTCCAGCTATAGCTTGCTGGCTAGCTTCAGGCCTGTGTTAAAAACCTGGGCCTGCTAAATTAAGTTTGGTTGTGTGCACAGCCTGTGGCACCACACGCATACACACATGCACACACAAGAGCAAGCGCATTTACAGCTGCTTGAAGACAGGCATTCACCCATTCTAGTGTGCACGAACACACACACACACACACACACACACACACACACACACACACACACACACACACACACACACACACACACGCACACACTCTCACATTCACTCTCCAATTACCCAATCTTAATTGGCTACCTTTCCTCTTTCTCTCTTCCTCTCTATCTCTCTCTTGGACGGGCCTACAGGCCTTTTGGTACGCTGGCACACAGCAGCACAGTTTGGGCATGCAAGCAGGTCTGGGGGCACGGAGGAAATTGGAGAGAGAAGCAATACAGATGGGTGCTAGAATTAGGTTTAGATCGCAATCAGGAGATGAGAGGGGGCAAATTATAGCTATGCCTCAATACAGAGCGTACTATATTTCACAATAAATATCTTGAAAATATCAGTGTTACTGTATTTTAACCCACACATATTCAGACCACTTGTTAAAGCCATTGTTAGAAAGTAGAGTAGGAGATGCCTTTCTCCTTTTCCACTAGCTGAGGACTTGTCATGTGCTGTCAGCCAGCTTGTTCTCCATGTGCCTGTCACTGCTCTGGATAGGAGCTCTGGGTCCCAGCATCCTGCCAATTGGTGAACTGTGTGTGATTGTGTGGGTGTGGGTGTATGTATGTGTGCATGTTGCCCTCAGAGCACTTTGTTGATTCTGCTCTGCAGTGTCAGTGACACATTGAGCGGGTTCGGTGGGAGTCCCCTGGTTTCCCTCGTGCTGTGTTTACTCCATCTGTTTACTCCCCGAAAACACTCTCAAATCTATTACCTCTCTCTTTCTCTCGTTCCCTCTTTTTTTTACTCTCTATATCTCTCTCTTATTTACTCCTGACTTCTCTTGACTTGTCGTTTCAAATCAGTAGCTGTGTGGTAGTCAGGTGGTGCGCCTGTCGGCAGCCAGCACTCTTCTCTCCCTCAGCAGGAGGTGGGATTGAGTTTCTTTCTCAGCCATCCAGCCAACCATCTTTTTGCTTGAAGACCCGGTACATATTCTCTCCCTACGTTTCCTGGATATTTTCACTTCTGTGTTCTTGATTAATTGAATGAGAGACTGTGGGTGAAATACAATTATTTCAAATGCACAGCTAACAATAACCAGAGGTGTTTAATTGTAGGGCTGCCAGTTATTATTTTCAATTAATTGTGTAGTCTGTGAAGTTCAAGAAAATTTTGCTAAAATAAAACATCACTATGTGTGGGAGCCCAAGTTCGTATTGAGATTCCTTATTTTGTCTGACCAATTCTTGATTGTAGGGTTACCAATTTTTTTTCAATGAATTGTCCTCATAGTTTTGTCTATTAAATAGCTGAACACAGGACATGGTGCTGTTTATTTGAGCTGGATTGGAGCATGCCAGTGGTGTTGGTTAAACCAGTGGGTTCTGAAGTGCCAAAAACTGCAGTTCATGGAATGACAACTTGAGGCATGCTCCAAATGGGAGCCTATCTTCAAGGACCTCCATGTTAAAATGCCCAACTTTACAACAGAAAGAAACATGTTTACAGCCTGCTACAAGTTAATCTGGCTCCCTCCTGTTTTTGAGAGATGGCTGACTGTATGTTGTGTTGTTTTGTGCTACGTCCACAACTTACCAATGAAGTTATAATAGCTCACTGAATACAATGGTATAAGTTTGATCCTGTATGTTTTCTTTTTTTTTTAGGTTTAACAGGGCTAAATAGTTCAACTTTGTTTACTCGAAAAGTCTCCAAAAGCCGCCCTCGTTGAACTTTATTTTGGCTCTTCAGAAACGTATGGGTGACATCACGAAGACTACGTCGATGTTTTATACAGTCAATGGATTTGATACATCATAGTATCTAAAGGATATTGTTGAAATAGCATCCTAAAAACTACTTTTAAATTCACATTAAATAAAATATGTCTCAGGATTGTGAAATAATCATAGATCTTTCTTTTCCACACAGCATCACCTCTGAAACAACTTCATTAAGCTGTGTGCTCATTATGCAACATGTGCTATGGTTTTATAATGCCAGCCCTGAGTCTGTGTGTGATGGTATGAATTGATAGTTTACATACCCAATGCCAAGGGCACCACCAAGGGCTCATGAATGAGAGATGAAAAGAAGTAGAATTGGAGCAGGGGAGGAAGAGAGAGATATCTCTTTTTTTTTCTTCTCATCCCTGTGACTGGCTAATTAGCCTGCTACACTACCAAGCTTCAGCTGCAGGGACGGGGTTCAATAGTTCACCTATCTACCACTGAGCTACAACGATGGTAAACCTGGATTACCTGCTCTACCGGCTACCAAACCCCAGTATTACAAGTACCGGTCTTGTTCACAGCCTGAAAATCAAATCAGTCCAAAGAGATGGCCAGATGCACTAAATCTGTTATCCTGAGAAGGGAGAGAGTTGATTTCACCATAATATCTGTTTATCATAGGAAAAAAAAGTTTGAGTGGCCGGGAAACTGAAGAGTTTACATATTCAGCAGTAGGGACATTTTCAGAAATAAAAGACAACCAAATATTTTTTAATGGGATCAGATTTATGACTACTGTCATTTAAAATGGGATGTTATAAATGCGTTGTCCTAGATGTGTCAGCTACGCCTGTAAATGATTCAAGGCTATTGATGATATGGACTGCCAATCTGTTTTTGTTGTGACAAGCTGAAGCATCAGAGATGAGTTCTCATTTTGATATTTGATATTTGATATTTGAAGAAAAAGTGTGGCTTCAGTGTGTCAGCCATTGATTCAGACTGGTAATAGATGTTATTTGTGTATTTACTTTATATTCACATATGAAGTATTAAACAAACATGCAAATCTTAGTCCCTCTAAAATGACAGCAATTTTCTTTTACAATTCAATATTCTTTAGTATTCTTTGTAAGTTCATCTGCAACATTTACAACAATGAAAAGAACATTACCACAGTGCCCCCCTCCCCATATACATACACCTGAAGTGGCCCTTAAACCCATCCTCAGGGTTCAGTGGGGAGGAAGGGGGATTACAGCAGAATAATGTGGGATTATAAACGTAGTCGTTTGTATTTGGCAAAATTCTAACTCAGTGCAAAGATGCGCACACACCTCATGCTGTACACATTCATTTTCACGTCTTCATTTTGTTTTCAAACAGTGTACAATGTATGCTGATGTTCAGAGAGGAGGCAGTACTAGAGGGAAAAGAAGAGACTGAGAGGGACAGACTGATTGACAGAGATGCCTTTAATGTATTAAAATAGCCATATAATAGAGGACAGCGTATTCAAATTATATTCGTCGTTCTTCTTCATGCTCATCCCACTTTATTCATCAGATTAAAAAAATCATCAATTATAAGTCTGTGAATAATGGGACAGTACACCTCAGTGAATGCAGAATTAAGTCACAAAGAACATAATATACATACAAACTGTGAACCTTTGTGAATTTTTACCCAATTTGGTAATTCGTTTTTCGATTTTCGAAAACAGAGATCTGGCAAAGACAACATGCCATCAACTAATTAACTATTACATTCAACCAAATGTTTTAGTTTTTTCTTTGTATTGTCTTTCTTCTTACCATACTACTTGATATATGTATAAAAGGCTTCCCTGCACTCCTCCTGGTTCTGTGCCAGCAGTACCAGCGCTAGCTTCTTGTTGCTGGCAGATCAGAGTAGAAGAGTAGGCTTGGAGGGTCGAGTCGGGCTAATGAAGTTGTCAGAGGCGTGTAGCATCGAGGCTGATGGGAGGGCCTGCAAGGCAGCCAATAGTGAGGCTGCGTCTGTGATCAGCCGAGCATGATGGGAGACCACCCTGCGTAGCGAGTGCTGAGGCCCGGCACAGCCCCCAGATCAAAGAGCTGGCCCTCTAACACACCAACAATTAGAGAGATGCTGCAGCCTAACACTCGCACACAGGCAGAAATTAGTGTGCACACACTCATAGTCTTACACAAAGTAACACCTGGATGCACACAAACATAAACAAATACACATTCAAGTGTGTGCTGATGCACACATTTGTACTTGTACCAGTAATTGCAGTTGGATACTTGCTCGAAAATAACTCACAAATACAACAGCATGCACAGACTGATACCCGTATATAATGAAAGATGACGTCAAAAGAGAAAAAACGTAACACGTGTCAGTTCCATGTAGATATCTTAAGCCTATCATTCACCTCTTTAGCCCCCCTTCCAGGTCCATGCCTCTCTCCTCTCTTCCTCCATCTCCTTTCTGTTGCCCCCTTTTAGTTAAGATGTCTCATTAATAACCACTTCTCTTGCCTGCCTCCCGTTAGCCTCCAGTGTTCTTGCTGCTCGTTCTCTCGCCCTGCCGCCTCCCTGTCTTTCCTCCCTTTCCTCTCCTCTGCTCTCTGCTCTGCTCCCTGCTCTGCCCAGGGTTCTCGTTTGAAATTCAAGAGTGGTGCAGTGAGACTGCAATAACCTACATACAGAGAGAGCTCTCTCTCTCTCATTCTCATTTTCTTCCTCTCTTTTTTTGTCTCTCGCTCATTTATTCCACCATCAGTCCTTTTCTTTCTAACTCCCCCCCCCCCCCCCCCCCCCCCGCCACGCTCCAGTGTATTTTTGAAATAAATATTATTAAAGGTGTAATGTATGTGCATATATAAGAACACTAATGAATATCTTCATCTTTGTCAGAATGGTGCACTTTTGCATGCTTTGTTCTTTTATTTTTCTCATCGCTACGGGAGGACATGCAGGGGGTTCTTCATGTCAAATTGTTCTCTGTTTACCATTGGTTCATTTAAAATGCTGATGCGTCCTACCTCCACCTTGCCTTGTTCCTCATTCTGCGCCATCCTGCTGCGTGTCCCTGTAGCTTTACATGTACATGTATTTGTGTGTGTATGCTAGTGTGTGACGCTGGAGGCGCAACTCCTGTATGCCCCGCTGACTTCTTGGTGAACTCCTCTCCTGCAGATTAAAATATAGACAAGGAGAGGAGAACAAAGTTTTTTGTGTGTGTGGATGTGTGGATGTGTGTATAAACAGGATATGGGTTTATTAGAGGGCTGAAAGTGTAAGCATGTGTATTAATGCTCATATGTGCTTGTGTCTATGCGTGTAGTTTGTGTAAATTCCCTCATGCTTTTACTTGTGTATGGAAGTGGCATATGTTGGCAGTGGGTGGCAGTGCAGGAAAAACAAGCTGGCTCGCTGGTGGAGATCCTAATTCACAACGTTCGGTAAAAAAGAATCATATCCTCCTTATGCTGTGCGTGGAAGACACTGATGTGCATCATTTCCTTCTTTAAAGACTTTTAGTTGCCGTTTAATGACAGCAGGGACATTCTCCTTTTGTTTTCCTCTAGGCTTACCTAGTTAGTTAATTATACGCCAATTAATACAACTTTAAAGGCAGTTTATACAACTTGAAGGATTGTGATAATTATTTTATAATTATTAGGGGGAAATGCTGTGTGCTTTGTTGTTATGTTTTAAAGCTAAAATAAGTGAAACACAAAGAGAGTGGAGAGTCTTGATTTAGTGGTTGTCGTGAATATTGGTTAACTTAGCCAGATAGCTTCTAAAATGCAATCCAAACTCCACTTGGTCGACTGTGTGAGAGTGTGCACACATACACCAACCCGATTAACTCAGATTAATCAAACAATTCAGTGTCACTTGGGGCAAGGGATGCCTTTTCCCATGCTCATATTTGTCCATTTTATGTCCAGGAATTTATAATACACAAAGTACTTCTACAGATGTGGAAAATAAGATCCTCAAAGTTCATCAAATTGGATGGTTAAAGGTTCAAAGCTTAGGGCAGTGTGCTTTTTTGTAGCCGGGGAGACACTGCAAAATGAGAGCGAAAGGCGAATGATTACTTGGCATGGATCATCACATAGGGTCAGAACATGAGTTTAAATGCTGCAGCGCCAACTCTCTAAGGGAGTTTTGTGTGTGTGTGTGTGTGTGTGTGTGTGTAAAAGAAAAAGGAGAGACAGGAAGTGAGGGAGAAGGACAGATGTTATATTGATGGCACGCCACGCTTCTATTCTCTGTCCTGAATAATCATGATCCGGAGCTGATGGGGTGCTGCTTCAAAAAGATGAGAGTATGAGTGAACTGTTGATGAACTGGAACCTGTACATGAACCAAGGCTGGTGGTAGCCCAGCCCAGCAGCCATCCCTGTTCCTCAGTCGGGGAATTCCTAAACCGGATTTATGCTGAGATCAACAAGAGGTGGAGTTTGGGGGGAATTTAGTGCACTTTTATATCTCCTTAGATGGGTGCACATGTTTTTGAAAGTGTTAGTCTGATGTCAATTAAATAAAAAAATATAATTTGCTTTTGTGTGCATTTGGTTGTTTTTATGTGTGTTGTGTGTGAATGTGTGTGATAAAGGTGAGAGACTGAGGCGGGGAGAGAGAGAGGGGGAGGGAGAGGGGGAGAGAGAGATATTTGGTCAGACTGGGCTGGCAGGTGAGCAGACGTTTGCTCCAGGCTTCTATGCAACCTTTTGATACAACAGGCTTTGTGGAACAGACACGATTTTCCTCTTTTTTCCTCTCTCTACCTCTCTATCCTTCTCTCTCTAAAACTGTCACTGTCTGCATGTAATCTCTTTAGGGCTTTCATCATTTCCCGGCCTCAGATCTTGCCTTTCTTATGGTTGTGTTTTTCCGAATAATATGAAACTTGAGCGACAGGACAGATGTGTGAAGAGCAGGGACTGTTGTACCAGATCAGACAGATGGGTGGCAGTATACTGTCAGGCTAGATCAACACTCTCTATTCCTCTCTCCTTTTTACTCCCCCCTCTCCCTCTGACTTAATTGGGCCCCATTTGCTGTCTGTCTGTCTGTCTGTCCATCTTTCAAAAAAATCTACACTCTCACTTTTTCAAATATCTAGTCATGGATTTAACTGGATTTCTACCTTCATGCTCATCTTCAGCTCTCACTATCACACTGTTTTCATCATTCAAATTTTGTTACATCTCTTCACTCAATCTCCCTCCAGGCTATCTCGTCATTTCTATGGACTCCTCGCGCATCACCCCCTGCAGATACTCCCTGCTTAAATGCTAAAATGCAGGGATGGTAGCACTTGTTAGTGTAGACGTGGCTATTCTTTCCTCTGTGTCCGATATAGGGTCTATAAAAGAGCGGATGGACAAGAAATTGTAGCACTGCATACCAGCTGTGACTCAGTACCATCAACTTAGAAATGATGCGAGCAGATAAATGCACCCACACACATATACACACACACTGTTTGCCCAGATCAAGGCCGTCGCTCTTAGGGACTAGAGGGAGATCAGGCACAGAGAGCCTATGGAAATAGACGGCTTTGTCATCGAAACACCCACCACTCTTCCCCAGAGATGTACTGCTGTGGTGGTATCCTCAACTCACAGACTTTCTTCTTTTTCTTCCCCTTCTCTTGTTCTATAATCTGCATCTGACACTCACACACACCGCTCCCTCTTTTTCCATCTACCCTTTTCATTTTTGTCATCACTAACTTTTAGTTTATTACAATTTCATTTTTGTTTGTTTGTTGACTTGTATGACATTTTACAAAAACTTGTAAATTGGGACTGGACAGGAATGAGCTTATATACACTGCTGTTAACCAGTTAGTGGATGGTAATTTTTCAAAATGTTAATTTTAACATTGTCGACAATATAGCTTATGGTGATTTCATTCTAGAACCATCCCTTCTTTTTCAGCCATCCATTTCTCCCTTTTGTTTTCTTTTGCTAAGCAACGTACTGTGGCGAGCACTCAGAAAATCCCTGTATTGTGAGTCTGCAGCAAAAGGGAGGATTACTAGCTTGCTAGTAGCTTACTAGTTTGCTGTGTTACTCTGAATATTGTCCAGGATTCCATACTACTTTGAGAAAATGTTCTGACTAGCTTGCTTTTATTGTATATCTGCATCTATATATATATATATATATATATATATATATATATATATATATATATATATATATATATATATATATATATATGTTATTGTATGTTGGGCCATATAGAAATTTATGTTTTTTTTCTATAATATTTTCTGATACAGTACATAACTTAAAAAGATATGTTACAATTTCTATTTATCCATCGACAGGTCAGGTTTCCTTACCTAACATATTCATCCATCCTGCAGCAAGAAAACAAAAGGTCATCTTTTTTTAAATTATTTTTTTCCTTATTTACTCTTTACACTCTTTTGCTTAAATCTTGTTCTCTCATTCTCAAATGCGCTGGATTTGAGTCTTATTCACTTATTTATTCCTTATTTTTCTTGAAGCTTGGGAGCAAAACAGTTATGTGAATTCTCAGTGTGTGGTCGACGAAAAGCACAAAGAAAAATGTCAGTACGAATACTGGACACCTGGAGACTGTATTTTCTGTCTTCCAGTCTCTCTCTTTCTCTCTCATTCTAATAATGTTAGCAAACCCACCATAGGCAGTCATCAGAAGCAGATTATTAGTAATTGTAAGTGTGTATGTTTTTTGAAGGGGGGGGGGGACTGCGAAGGTGAATAGAGTGTCCCTCCCCCCATCAAGTGGCTTTGCCTTGCCCGCCTGCGCCCCACTGAGCTGGGGTTTGATTCTGGCAGTGGCAGCTCTGTTATAGATCCAAATGGGCACTCCCCTACTGCATTCTCTCCTTCTCAGGAGTTCCTATGTGGGTGAGTGGACAGATCCTGTGCTTGCACACATGCTGGTAATTGTAAGCACATATGCATAAACACACAGCAGCTTCCTATCTTCCACTGTGGTACCAAACAAAGAGTAATATACATTTTTGAACTCACTGTGGCAGGAGGGGGTGTGGTGCTTGCTTATTTATTATTTGGGTTTGCTTTTACAGTGCAAATCATTCAAAAAAATATATGAGTTAGTTGTTGAGCGGGCCCGTTCCTCATTTCTCCTCATCCCTCTCTTCCTTTTTTTCCCCCATGCAACCATTCCCACCCCACACCTGAGAGAGATGACGGTCTGCCGTGCCCAACTTGACCACATGTTTGCAGGGTCAGCCAGAGTATCTGGGTGAGAGCCAGCCCACTGAGAGCCAGAGCCAGGGCAGGCAAGGGTTTGGTTTGACCAGCAGCGAGACCCGGAGTGTGGGCAGACTGAGATGGACGTGGGGGCAGGACTGCAGCTCTTGTATCCTGCAGATTAGAGTGATACACCATCTATACACACAGGATGGGCTTTTCAACATACCACACTACCCTGGCCTGAACTGGGGAAGTTGGTTTTACAAGTGTGTCTGTTGGATAACGTCAGAAAGAGGCATGAACTATTTTTTTCTGATATGTGACGGCAGAGTAAACTTTTCACCCCACTTTCTCATGTGATCTGACTAAAACAGCATTCCACGAAAAACGCATGCGCTTTGCACCTGTGTGATTGTGTGTACGTTTGTGTGTGTGTGTAGCTTTTGTGTGTTTCTGAGCTAATAGCAATAAGAGCAGTGGACTGTGGATTACCTCTAGTTCAGACAATTATCTTTCCACCAGTCAATTCAAGGTCAGTTTTACAAACCCATTTACTTGCCAGCAAATATACTTTGATCAAGTGTGTCCGAATGAAAGCGCTTCAAACGTTTTTGTTGTTGTTTTTCTTCTCCACCTTTTTTTAATTACTGTATGAATGCTTTTCTATTATTGTAATTGATTGTATTCTGTATATTTTTTTCTTGAGTATAGTAGTAGGTTCCTTCAGTTTTTGTATGGCAACCTCTGTAGTATGCCAACATGTGTGTGTGTGTGTGTGTGTGTGTGTGTGTGTGTGTGTGTGTGTGTGTGTGTCTTCTTTGAGTTTGTTGCTCTGTCTAATAGCTCTGGCAAATGAATGAGGCCTGATGTTTGGAGCTTATTTAATAGGCAGTATGCGTGCATGTGTGTGCGCTTGTGTGTGCTCAGTCTTTAGCGGTGTGCCACGTCTCAAGCCCCTTATTCTTGGATAATTGTGCTGCAAGTCCTCAGCCTCCCCTTTAGCCTGAAAACCAAGCTCATTGCGGCCCCCAAAGAGCCCCCCGACAAGGTAGAGAAAAAAAATCCCAAGTTGTCCTTGTGCATAAAAGTAGATTCTACTCTCCAACACCTTTTCAAATTAATATTTGTGATGGGCGCCATTCTGCCAGGCCCAGTTTCTGTTCCCCCCCTTTGTTCCTGCGTTTGATGTAATGGAGGCAAGGACAAAGAGGAGAGCAGGCAGAGTGTGTGAAAATGGTAGTTAAGTGGGCTTAAGGGCTCCTTCAGTACCTTCTGAAAGGCCTGGACCCTGAATAGGACCCTCGCACTGCTAAGCTGTAGTGCGGTAAACAAGACAGGTCCAGCACAAAGGTGCGTCTCAAATGAGCACAGACACCCTCCTCCTCTTTCGCCTCACCCTGTCTCACCCCGACCTCTCACCCGACTCTGACATCTGACCAATCCCAAGATATGTCTTGAGTCCTCGCTCATTCTCCTCCCCTTTTATTCCCCCATTCATTTTTTGCTCTCCTTCATATCTTTTCTCTTGTTCTTTAGTGTTTCTCAGCACTGAACTCTCTTCTGGTGTGTGTGTGTGTGTTTGTGTTTTGTTGTGCTGGTCCCGGCTGGACGGCTTGCTCCCCCTAGCCAGCCCTGTCCCCAGTGCTTGGGCGGTTCGGCTCTTTTGTTTAGTTAATTGCAATGAGTATAATATACTAGTCTCTCGGAGGTCCGCGGAAGACAATTAGACAATCCCAAGAATTTAATGAGACACCACCAGCCTCAATCCCCCATACTCTCCTTTGAGAAACACCCTGCTCTCCGTTGGCACCGACTGTGATGTAGTAAGGAGGGGGTTGCCATGCAGGTCGCCTGTCTGTGTCTGTTTGTGTGTTTACCAGATTGTTGGTCGGCCCATCAGAGAAATCACCAGAGGGAAAAGACCCAGAGAGATGAAATAGAAAGAAAAAAACCCAAAACAAAATAAAGTATTCTGTCTAGATTTCAATTCTACATTTATATGGCACATTTCCAGGCCTGTTGCATCATGGGACTCTCATCTGAAGAATTTCTCTACTCGGACAGGACAGACTTCCCGGGAATGTCCGTGTAATTATTAAGAGCGATTATCCTGTTCACCCAGTGAAGGGACAGAACACTTGACAGTGTCATCCTCGAAAGGAAGAGGGATTGCTGGGGGGCCTGGGTGATAGACAAAACCCTGGGTGGCCCTTTAAGGACTTCTCCCCACTCCTTTCTCTCACTTTCTCTCTCTGTGTCTTTTTTTCTGTCTCTATTATTTCACCAAATGAATTCTCTGTCTCTTTTTCTGTCATACATCGTCAACTCTTTCTAAGACCTCTCTCTGGATCATGCCAAGATAAAGCCGGCCTTTAAAACAGAGGAAATATCCATAAGTGATTCATTATATCTCTCTTCACCTCACATGGAGATTAATTAATAATATTACTCTGCCATTGTCAAGTGCCTGTAATTCACAACCTTAAAACCTACACTTGTACCACATCATGAAGGAAAGAGGTTTTTCTTATATTCCTTTTGTTTTCCCCTTCTTTCCTCCATTCTTTCTCTCATTCTGCCATTCCTGTGCTTTTTTTCTCCCTTGCTAATCATGGTGTTACAACAAAAGACGGGGTCCATTATTGCATGTGTGCGTCCCAGAAGAAAGGAAATGAGAACGGGACAGAGGGTGGCCGTGGCCTGACACCGCACTATTAATCTTCCAGTAAAGCCTTGTCAGGCAGAAACGGACACAAATGGATCACTCCCATTAACTGGGGGAGTGTAGGTAAGGGCTTTAACAAGCGTTTACCAGAGTCCATTTTCTCACTAATGAAGAGGGGGAATACGCGACCTCCCAGCCAAACCTGCCAGACCGCACTTAAAGGTCTGGATGGAGGAGAAAAGGAGGGAGGAAGAAGTGCCAGAGGAGGAGAGAAAGAGAGAAGAAGAGAATAAGTGAGCATTGATCAAAAGCTTTGCTCTCAGTGCTGACATTGTATCAGGTATATGGTGAGAGGTTAACGCTTGTCCACCTTACTGTTCGCCCTCCATCTACATGGCAGAGAAAGGCCTAAGCCATGGGACTGGTTCCCAAAACCAATCGGTCTGGACTAGTATGGCATCCCTCAACATGATGCATGAAAAATCTGCAAAATGTAATACATCTTGCCTCTCTTAAAATCCTGTTCCTAACAACCATCTAACCCCTTCCTGCTAGCATGACCACAGGCAAGCTGAGATGTGAACACCCAAATGTGGCCACAGTTGATTGACACACACACACACACACACACACACACACACACACACACACACACACACACACACACACACACACACACACAGTGTACAGTTTCTCCAATTTCTGTAATAGATATTCACACATAAGGGCGCGCAGTTGTCGCCTTCTTTGACACCCCAATCTTTTGGGAGAAAGACAGAGGGCCACTATGGTAGGTGTCATCTCATAAGGGCTTTGCATTTATGCGCTATGTTTTAAACATGTGTCTGTCATCCTCTTAAGTCGTCTCCTGAGCCGTCATGTCTGTGGCCAGAGTTCTGTCCGCACAGCTCTGAAACCTGCTGGTACTGTGGCACGGCTCTCTTGAGATGTCTCAGCATCACAACCGCACTCCCAGAGGGGTGTTTGTGTGTGTGTGTGTGTGTGTGTGTGTGTGTGTGTGTGTGTGTGTGTGTGTGTGTGTGTGTGTGTGTGTGTGTGTGTATGTTTTTTTTATAAATGTGTATATGTGTGCCGGGTGTGTGTTTGTTTCTGTGAGTTAGCAAGGGAGACTTGGACGTTGAATTTCTAATGCATGATGTCCCTCGCGGGCTAGATAGGCAAGTGAGGGTTTTTGAGAAGCCACATGATAATAAGAGATACGCTGGAAACATATCAAGCATCAAGCTGTGGTGGCACAGTGTAATTCATCACCGCCCCTCCAGATGTCAAAGTGTTTTAGTTTAAGTCCTTGAACATTGCAAACGCATACTTAAAGAATCACAGAATTAATTATATCTTCCGATTTTTTTATTCACACACATTGGCTCTTTCCAAAATGATGTCCATGCATGTCGTGTACTAAATGATGTCTTCCTGATTGTTCTTCCCTCCACCATAACACCCATGGGCGAGACCCTCTGGATAGGTTAGTTGTGCATTAAATTGTTGATAAGGCAGTTGTATCACTAGATGGATGCATTTGGCTTTTGTTTTCCTCTGTGTCAAGTGGCAGTTAACAATGGGACCAGTTTCCCGACCACGGCCAGATCAGTGGAGCTGGCGTCATTAAAGAGATAGCAGCACACGCTGACCCGAGTGATACCGGCAAGTGAGCAAGAGAGGGAGAGGAAGAGAAGCACGGCCCGGCCCGTTTGTCTGTTATCACTGGCTCTGTGTTCCGCAGGCTCCCAGGGGAAACTACGAGACGAGAGGAAGACTTCACCTTCCTCCTCCCAGACACCCCCCCCCCCCCCCGTCTTTCCAAGCTCTCCCGCTCTCCAGCAGCTCTCCCCTCCCGCCCCCCACGCCCCAAACATTTTTAATTATATCTTCTCCCAAGTAGTGCGGCTCAGTAACCAAGGAGCTGACATTGATGCATGTGCTGATAAATCCGCAAACACTGGAAACAAGATTAACAAAGATTTTGAGGAAAGGGTGACAGCTAATTTTGCGCAATGGTCGGCGCCTCATTCAAGAGTGATGTTTTTGATAGCGAGCCACGCCTGAGAATTCATGCTCCACGCAGGGGAGGGGGATGCGATCATAGCGCGAGGAGTTCCGCGGCATTTGCACTTTTTAAATTGTTATTCTTTTCCTCTCTCCGTCACTCCAGCGACTGTCCCAGTGTTTCATCCCCCCTACCGAGCAGTTAGCTTCTTTGTTGTTTTTCTTCCCATCTTCTTTGATTGTGCACTCATAACTTCAAATAACATAATCACACTCAGCATAACGTGATAATTCACTTTACTTTATTGTCAACACATTTTGCCACGCATGCCATACTTAATATTACTAAGTCATCCAGGAAGACATAAGAAAACATTAACCAATATTAACCTAATACGATAGTGTTTTTCATCTTCTGTCTCTAATTTCCCAAATAAGCCAACATCACAAGTGATCGACAAAGAAATAACTTGAGGAAAGACACCACATTCATTCAGCTTCTCTGTTCGTCTATCTGTGTTAGTGTGTGTGGGTATGTGTATATGTGCCAGTCTAATCAGTATGATCTAATCAGTAGTGTGTATTGTGGAGTCGGTGACATGCCACTCCAGGCCCGTGGTCCTGTCTCTGAACTGGCTCTCAACCCACTGAGACACCGATACACTCTCCTCTGAGAAAGATATCAGTCTGCCTCATCTCACACACAAACACACACACACACACACACACACACACACACACACACACACACACACACACACACACACACACACACACACACACACACACACACACAGAGGAGGAGAGAGAACGAGATAACAATCTTACTTCCACAGCTGATTCCCTATTTTCCCATCGAAGAAGCCACACCACCCTACCTCCTTCTCTCCTCTCTCTCCTCGCTGCAGCCAATTTCAGGTCTATACAGTAGAAACATCTTGTAGATTTCTTTTGTTCTTTTTTCATGCCTCTCTCTTTTTTCTCTCCCCTTTTTTCCACCTCTTTATGAGATGTCTCCCTTCTCAGAATCGCCTCCCCTGTCTTCATCTGAAGGCAGCTGACAGCTTCTTTCACTTTTCTTTGTCAATTTCTCCTTCTCTCTCTCTCTCTCTCTGTCTCTCTAGCACTCTTTTTCATCTGAGTCCTGTCCCCCCCCCTTCCATCTGCTTTCGCTTTTGTTTGCTCGGCCCCTCTCCCATCCCAACTTGATAATGAGGAATGTGGTGTGACCCTGACCTCCATCGGCCCTGCAACCACCTACGACCCGCCAGGTGACCTCCGGTCCCTGTTTTGACAGCTTGATTAATTACAGAGTGTTATGATTTATGAGAAAAGCAGTATGTAAAAATAATAGACAACAGGTGGTCTTAAAAAAAGTGGTGGATTTGAAAGAGCTTCTAGTGAGGATTGTGGTGGCGGTGGGGTTGAGGGGGTTGGTCTGTGTGTGTGAGAGAGAGGGGATGTGTTTTACAGCCGCTTTCCATGGTAAATTGCTTTTCAGCCTTTTTTAAAGGCTACATCGGGTTAATAGGAAAATGTCTATTGCTCCATGCATGGTTTCCTTAGTTGCCACAGCATAGATTTCTGTACGTGTATTCGGCCGTATGGTGAGAGGATGAAGGGGATTCCAACATACATGCGTAGCTCCATGTGTGTGCTATGAAGCATAAACCCGGCCATGTGGTAATGACACTATGGAAAATGTGCTGGAACACATAAATACATATGCACACACAGATACACCATATTCTCTGCCACCCCTTTTTCTAGGTTACATTCTGTGAAAATAAGCAGAGTAAATGGCAGGACAGAGCAGCCATAGTGTTTACCCTTCACACTTCAAACACAGCTTGTGATTGGCTGTGGTGACCTCCTCTGACTCATGGACCTGTGGTGCAGCTCCACTTAGAGAGAGGTCAGACTCTTGGACTGTTGTACTGTGTGTGTGTGTGTGTGTGTGTGTGTGTGTGTGTGTGTCTCATTACAGTTGTGTCTGTGTGTCAATACTGTGGTCTTCTCATTTATTGCTTGTTGCATGATTGTAGCTTGTTACACTCTCACAATACCACATCAAGTACATTTTATCTCATGAAAGGTCACACTTAACATGAAATACACACACCTCACACAGCAACAGTCAGCAACATCGACAGGACCTCCAGTTCTCTCTGTGGCTCTCTCTCCTAGGTCACAATAACAGGGCAGGGGTGAAGGGATTCCTCTTGGACCTTTGACCCATGGAGGTCATAGCGGTCCTGTGATGTTCAGTGAGATTAATACCTCGAACGCAACAGCATGGTGCCATTATTCTCAAATACAGTGCCGGTTACTGGTAGATGACACCCAGCACACCTAACCATTTTACATCACAACCGAGCAGTCAAAATCTGAATTTGGAACTATTGCAGCTATTGGAACTGTTTGTTTTTTCATGACCTATTATGTAATTATTTGTAAAAACAAGCTACATATTGCAACACATTTACTGTAATTTCTTTGGAATTTACTGTCATACACACATGGACTTGTATTGTTCTACCATGGAGATATGTACGTATGTGCTTAGGCCTGTGCCTACACATGCCTGTATACATATGTTCATGTGTCTACAATGTTTAGATGTGTCCTGCCATTGACCCCGACCAGCTCAATCTGTACATATGGCCATGCGTCTCGCACCCACTGTGTGTGTGTGTGTGTGTGTGTGTGTGTGTGTGTGTGTTCATATGTGTTGACGCACTAACTACCTGTCCAGATGGTGAAGTAGAAACATTCATTGACGGTGCTCTTCAAGAATTTCACATGGTGGTGGAATTTCTTTACTTCAGTCGAACTGAAAGGCAGACTCCTTTTTTGGTGTCATTTAGTTTCAGTGTTATCATCTTGATCCACATAGATGGATATTTCATTGCAGAGGTCAGATGCCTTATTTTTGTCTAGTCTCGTTCATAAATGAGATTTTGAAAAGCAGCCAAATACTTTGTCTTTCATACCCATCATCATGATCATCATCAGCATCATCATCTTCATTAAGTATTGTATTCCTTCCTTCCTAGGCTCATTGAACTCAGGCTTTGCCTTTCCTCCTTCCTTCTGTGCACATTATTAGTGGCCTTCAGGACAGGGTTGCTCCTGGGATGCTTTCCTCTCCTCCCACCTTTCCTCTTTTTGTAGCTTCTCTGCCCCCCTCCCCCCCTCTCTGCTCACCTCTCTGCCTGATTTATACATTAAATAGTTAGGCAGGAGGGTATGGAGGCACCTATCATTCCATGATCTATATCTCTCTGTGCCCTCATTAAAAATACATGTGTATGCTTAGGGGAGACAATATAGAATATATAAATCAAAATGCTAACGGCATCAGAATAAGCCTCCTGTATTTATTTCCCCATAGCTTTCCCTCTGTGGGAAGAGGACTCTTCCTGCGTACTGTATTTCCTTTGCTGTCTATGTGGCAAGCACATGTTTGATACTCTTAATATTAAAGTATACTGGAAATATTGTTTATTTATTATGCAGGTGATTTGATAATCTGCCCAAGCGACGTTGCTGGCTGAGACATTGCTTATCATAACTTTTCATTTTGGGATTTTTGTATTTCATTTTGTCTAATTGTATAAGGTTTTAATGTAAAAAGATGTAATCAAACTTACATCATTCGGATATTTGGATGTCTTCTAAGTGGCTATGGAGCTGATTACACATCTGGTGAGACAGCTCTAAAATATAAGAGTTGCTGAGTTAACATTCACAGTTGTGTCTCTGCGAATGACACACTAGTCTTCTGTAAAAAAAAAAAAAAAAAAATTGACAAATGACTTGTGTAACATTTACTTGCACAATCGATAGCTCTGACAATTTCCACCTGGAAGGTGATTAATGTTACATCCACCCCCAATCTAACAACCCCCAGCCCCAACCCTGCACCTCCCTCTGTGTGTGTCGTGCTGAGAGCAGATGAATCAGGCCTCCGAACTATGTGCGTGTCAGCGTACGTGTGTGTGTGTATTTATGTGGCACTGTCTGTCCAGACGCTCGGATGCTTGATCAACCATTGAGCAGAGATGGTGACTGAACAAATTCACAGATCCACAGACGTCGAGTATGGCAAATAATTGACGCATAAACTTGCTTTGGCATTGCATTGAGTGAGTTACTCAACAGTGTCTGCGTGAGTGTCTTTATGTCTATCCTTTCACTAAGGTGCTGAAAATAGACAGGTTGGGAGGAGTGAGACAGGAAGAGAGAAATAGAAAGTGAAACGGAGAGAAAGAAATGTAAATGCGAGCATGAAAAGAAGCTGAGGCATCAGGGATCTGAAGCTGTGCTATTCTCTTCACTTCCTCCACCCCACCGCTCCTCTTTGAACTCATTTATAAATATTCAGCTCTACATATAAACAATATCCAAATGAGCCCAGACATCCATGCCAAGGTTAAAAACTCTGCTGCTTGTTTCAGACAAAACTACTTAGACTAACTCAAAAGGTTAGCCTCTTATTCTGACCTAAACTATTTGTGCTCATTAAGATCAAGAAAAAGATAATCATTACCACAGAGTCTTATTTACTTTGACCAAATTAGTGTACGACTACATTAGTGGAAGCCAACACGGAATGCAGTCTTTGAACTTGAAGTGAAAAGTTGAATTTAGAACTTAATTAAATGTGTACTCTTTACAAGAGGAGAAACCCAAGCAGTGGGCAATTTGTTTGGAATTAACTCAGGGGGCAGATGGGGAGATGAAGCTTCAGTTTGTCTTACTTTTCTTATGTCAACATTTGTGTTGGCTTTTCAATCGATTGCTTAAACATACATGGGTTAAACTGCATCAAAAATATAGTTTAGCTCAGGTATCTCATGTGTATGTATTGCAATTTCTGCCACCCAATTTAGGTGTAATTTAAGCCAATTATATTGTTATCAATTGTTACATTTTGCTGTCTTTTTTTAAGGAAAATATGCTAATAATATTTTAGGTCTGTTCCGCAAGTACTTGCATGGCCCCTGGGTATCGCTAGTTATCAAGAGGATGATTGATTTTGTGCTGACAGGCTGATGACAATCCCGTCTCATCCACTCTCACATCACCACTAAGATCCGCACATGTCTTTTCATAGCCCCACTGGTACAGTAAGTGCTGTCCCACCCTTCTGCTCTCAGAGAAACATCGCTGTGCGTTTGGTTGGGTATGGGGGGTCTCCAGACTGGTGCTCTGTTAAAATGAGAAAAGGGGGCACCGTGACTTAATCTGACATTACTGTGCGATCTGTGTGGTATCTCAGCCTCAGGGAGAGGAGGAGTGGGAAAAATAGAGAGAGAGAGAAAAGAGGGGGAACTGATGGATAAAAGGGACCCTGCATGCAAAAAAAAAAAAAAGCTCATGTAGAGACGGAGACAGGCAAGGTCACACAGAGCAGGGTGGCCCTGACAGGGAGGGAGAGTGAGAGTGTACTTGTTATTACAGTATTTACCTTCCTTCTCAGCTCCTTCATGTCTCTTTATAGAGGAACGGTCTGTGTTTTTTCTGTCTTCCTCCACTCTGTCAGGAGTTTTGTACTTGTATTTGATGTCAATTTAGCAACTGAAATGCAAACAAATGATGATGCCAATGCTTTGCTCTCGCTTATTCTCCAACTTAGCATTTCTTCCCCGTCAGCCATTGTGCCTCGTTCAGATCTCAAACCAGACTGTAGCCTGCAGACATTCCTCCCCTCCTCCTCATCTTATTGGATATGCCATGCAGGGTGACCCTTTCTCCCTTGTCAGTCAAGCCTGAGCAGCGAATCGGGAGCTGCGTGTTGCTGAAACAAGGAAGTGGAGCAAAGGCTGTTGAGAAAAGGGAGCGTCGTTTGCCCCAATCCTAACAGCCCCCCGATAGAAAACTAATAAAGTAAGCTGCCCGAGATCCAATTTCAATGGAAACCTATAGACTGCACGCTGATTCTCAAGATGTAAGACGCATATGCACAGATACATAAATGCACTAAAATGCAAGTGCAATGCGAAGAAGAGTATTTATATGCTCCTATTCAGCAAACAGCCACACATACAACCTCAAATTCATGCAACCATACCATCCACTTTCCTCACTGCACGCACCCGTGACCGCTATCAGCCATGCTTTGTACCTGTCAAGTGCTGTCCTTTTCCCTGTGCCCAAAGCCCTGCTCACTACATGAGAGCTCTCACATCAAAGCTTCGCTGAGCTCCACATGCACAGATGAAACACCCTCTCACTCCGGCCGCCTCTCTCCCCGATCCCGCACATTAGACACATTTCATTTCATTACAATGCCACTGGAAAAATAAAGGTGCTGCTGTCTTAAAGGGACATCTTATTTACTCTCTCTCGCACTTGTGCACTCACTTATATGTGGACTCACACACAGACACACACACTATCTTTCTAGCTTTCTTTTCAAATAATGTGACTGAAAGGGAAAATAATGATCTGTTACCATCAAAGTTCTAGTGGACAAGCGGCATCTAATTTGACCATAAAAAGGGCACATCATTGTCATCAAAGAGTATTAACAATACTGTGAAGACATTGCAGTCTGACGTCAGTTATGTCATCAGAAATGACAAATAATGCTTAATATAATTTTCATGTTGCAGCTTCATATATTTTCTTTAATTAAAGTATTATTTTTCTCAATACCATGGAGATAGTAAAGAGCATTTGGGTTTTCAAAGACCTACACAATGCTGCATGTGGGAAGATTGGATGGCGACGGAGGAAGGGTTTCATCACGATGATGAAACGAGCCCTGGTTTCCTTAGCAGCGACAGCCTTTGTTGTGCTATCTGGTGTGGGACAGGCCGACAAAGGAGAGCTAAGGAGCGTCCGGACCGGGGTGATGGGGGTGGGATGCCCTCACCCCCCCTAAAGGGGTCGGGGCGACCCTCTTGACCGCTGGCCCCAGGGCAGGAACGCAGTGTGGTGGTGGCACAGGGGCACCCACAGGGCATGGGAAGAGACTTAGCCTGCATACTGCAGCAGAAAGACGAGACTGACCCAACGCTTGAGGACCGTGTGTATGTGTTTCATTTGAGACGGTGTGTGTATAGGACAAAGGCAAAGTGACCCGATGTTAGCAATGTGTGTGAGAGAGATTTAGCGGTATAAAAAGCAGGGTGACCCAAGGTTTGCAGTGTGCATTTGTGTAAGATTCACACTTTGACAGCACATCACAACACAAAGATCAGATTTAGCAGGTGTAACCAGTATGTATGTGTGTGTGTGTGCGTTCGTGGGAGAGACTTAGCAGTTAGCTAGAAACACAAAGACCGAATGACCTAACTCTACAATGGTGTATGGAGAGATTTAGCAAAGACTAGGATGATGAACATTAGCTCTGTGGGAGAAATTAGTTCTGTGGGATTTTGGGGTAAGGGTTGACATTGTGCTGTTTAATTTGATTATCATATATTTTCTTCTAAATCGTGTTATTTTGTAGATAGGTTGGTATATACAATTAGACAATCACACTAGCAAGTAATAATATTGAATTCATTTATTTTTTACATAAAAAAGATAAACAAATCACATTTATAGTAGAGAATTATTTTAAGTGAAGTTCAAATATATATATATATATATATATATATATATATATATATATATATATATATATATTTCCACAATAGCTTGCATGCTCAGTCCATCAGCCTACACTCGGTTGTATATTTGGTTGATGGAGAGAAGAATAAGAGGAGGAAGTGTCTGGACAGGGAGAGCAGTGCTTTCGACCTCTGTGTTCAAATAAATGATGGTTTCCGACATAGAGGTGATGTCATCTCCACACTAAGTACGACAACACTAGTCGCCTTTACAGCGATGTCCTTCTGGGTGACTGGACAGCTGAAAGGGTTAGCACTGTTAGCTCGGTTAGGTGTGTTCGCCTCTTCATAAGAAAGGTCATGGGCTACAGGCCACTCAGGGTTAGCAAAAGGACGCTAAAGGCTAGGAACCGGGCCACTTGAGGTTACCAATAGTATGCTTAAGGCCAGAAAGGGTTATTGACCAGTAAGAGCACTGGAGACTAAACATGGTTGTAGGCCACTCAGGGTTAGCATTAGAACATGTGGGCCAGTGTTGGTAAACTATTAACTCTTGGCCCTGTGAACCAGGATTAGGGGAAAGGAGAAATGCACACAAAGTGATGTGATGGTGTTTAAGTGCAAGAGGATTTTTCTGTTATTTTTTATCTCTGTCATTCTGTCCTTCTTTTATAGGACATGTTTTGACAGCGCGGTCTACATTCATTTAGTCATATTTTAGTTTTTCATAAATATTTTTACTGATCAGTGTTGAGTTTAATCATTTATTGATCTAAAATGTAATCTTGTTTTTATGATGTTGCTGCCTTGGGTTAAACTTGTCTTGTCAGTTATTTTATCAGGCTGCCACCAGTGGGCAGTGGCACAAAGCTGGTGTCGATCTGGTTATACTACATCTCCCTGTCTCTCCTTCCTTCTCTATTTATCTTTGTCTTATCATTTTATCTATCCATCAATCTATATCCTTCCTCTCTGCTTCTCACTCTTTCTTTCCTCTCTGTCTTCCTCTGTTCTTTTTCATCGGGCGATCCATCTGTCTGAATGTGCGCTTGTGTGTCTGAACTTCTGTATTTGTGTGCAAATGTCTCAGTGATGTCTGCAGGCTGAATCAAGTCTCACTAATAGATCCTCATCTATTTCCTCTCCAACTTCACTTTTTCCTTTGTACATATATACACACACACTAATAAAAATCCTTGTTTGAAGAAACATCATCTACGTAGAATTTGCACACAAACTATAAAGTGGACATGTTGTTTTTCAAGTCATAAATCACTTGCTAAATTCCCATTAGACTTGCTGTACCTTGGAGTAAAATACAAAACTTCATTCCATCATCACGCAGATGCGGTTCTGTAGCAGAGATCTTTTTTTAAACTGGAATTAGAATTTCAAAACACATCTGTTGAATTTTAAATAAAAGCTAATGTAATAGTAAAATAATTCTTAATTTTAGTTCTAAAATGTAATCATTTGCAATTTGATCATGTCCAATTTTCTTCTGGCTTGGAAATGCTGTCTTAAATTTCTGATCTTTATATTAATACGTTTTACATCACAAATATGTCCAGCGAGGGAAGGAGAGCCTCGTCTGAATTTGAAAGGGAGTGAGAATCAAACTAATTTTATAATCTGAATAAGTGAGAACGTGTCATTTTGCCGTTGTCAACACACGGCAGGTGCTAAGGGAAGGGGTGTGTGGCAGGTTTGATGTTGATAGGCACAGGAGGGACACACACACTCATGCTGCGCCAACGGAAGACAAGCATGTTAACACTTATTATGGAAGAGGAGAGGACAGTGTGTGTGTGATGGCGATTTGCGGAGGAAGTTGAGCGACACTGCTTCTCTTAACTCCTTTTCACATCTCCTACAGTTATTTTTTTCAGCCCTGATGTCTTTGCTACTCCTTAGTGTGTTTCTTTTTGTGTGTATGTGTGTCTGCACAGGCATCTACCCACAAGTATTGGGGTGTGTGTATGTGTATGACAATGGGGGTTGTGTGTGAAAAGCACAACCAAAGTGTAACAGGAATCCATCCATTTCCTGCTTTAGTTTCAGAGTGCTTTTGACAATAAACAGTTAATTAAAATGACTTCAGCGTTGAAGAAATCACCAAAGGCTGCAAGAAAACTTCCTTTTCTCCGCAATGCGTTTCACTCCTGTCATTCTTTGTTTTTATAACCACTTCTGTTTCTTTTATTTTATTTTTTTCTCTTATATTTAACTCTTCTTTCCAGTTTGGGCATTTTGAAGTACTGCACTGATTATTAATTCACATATAATTTCCGTGTGAAAACTTTCACAGCTATTTAAACATTTCTAGATGTTCTGACAGGTTTGAAGTCCTGTACACACAGTAACATGAACATGCACAGATACGTATGCAGTTGTAGCTAACTCTTTTGTTGAGTGATGGTGGGATCGATTGGGTTTGATATTAAGTGACACATGGCCTTTGGAGTCACTAAATGCTACTCACCAACTGAAACCATCAGCGCTGAATTTCAATCCCCCAGTTACTTCCCTTGTCCCTGCAGTGACACACTCTCCTCTGTCTCTTTCTCTAGCATTTCTTTCTGTCTGGATTTGCGTTATTACCCCAGTCGTCTCACAATCTGCGTGTTGTTATGTTATTATTTCCTCAGAGATATCCACTACCAAGCTCTTTCTTAAACACATGAGCCCCTATCAGACCTCGACTGAGCAGGAAAGTTTTTAAGCTTCAATGTAGCAGAGATTACCATGCAGTGTTATATCAGCTTTCCTCAGTAGGTTTGACCGCATTAATGTTGTCTCTTTCTGTTAGTAAAAAACAACAAACAACTAAAAAAGGACAAAAACTGTTTTGTAAACATTACATTTTAAGTTTAATAAAGCATATTTATGCATTTCAAATGTAATTTTGTTTTAAATAAAATTTTGGGAATTAGAAAGGAATACAAATACACAATCATCATTGGTGCCTGTTTAATGTGAATTTCTACAGATCTTCTTTTCTCTCTGACACACACACACACACACACACACACACACACACACACACACATTCGTCATTATTTTTGCCGAAGATATATTTATTATATTTCATATACAGTAGTCCTAGCTCTTTTTTTGATGCCTTTTGTTTTCTCAACCAGGTTTATTTTTTAGTTTAGTTTTATATTATATATTATATTATACAGCACTTTGTTATAATAAAAGGTCTATACATTTGCAGTTTGTTATATTATACTACATCAATGAAAGCAATGAATATATAAAGTATTATAAATACTAAACGCAACATGAAACATGATTCTGATTTTGTGGCTTCTTATCTGTTTTTTAGGAAGGCTACGGTGTGATGGTGCTCAACCCCAATGAGAACTACCTGGAGGTTGAGAAGCCAGCCATGTTCTCCCCCCTGCCCTCTCCTACTGAACCCTCCGACGAACCCGCTGAAAAGAGGGAACGCAAAGATGATAAAGAGGGCAAAAAGAAGAGAGAATTTTATGAGAAGTACCGCAACCCACAGAAGGAGACGGAGACCGAACGGATCCCTGTACGGGTAAGTCTGAAAGGGAGGGAAGGAGGGAGGAGAGGAAAAAAAAAGGAAGGCAGGAAGGAAGTGCTGGAAAGCCGCGATGGAGGGACAGAAGGATAGATGTTTGTCAAAAGCAGACACGATGGGGGAGGTGGACAGACCGACAGTTTCGGGTCGTGGGAGGAGGTAGGAGAAGAGACATAGGTGAGAAAATGGGAGGGAAGAATTTGGGCAAGTTTGGAACAGATAAAAGTGGGAAGAAGGTGCTGAGACGGGGAAGGTGGGAAGCAGCTAGCTGAGGAAGCTAGGGAAGGAAATGTTAGGTAACAAGGGATGATGGGAGGCAGAGGGAGAAAGAGAGGCTCTTGTGTGGTCAGCCTGTGTGTGAAGAGGTTGGCCGTGCTCCAGTCGCCTCTCAGTGAGCAAGTGTTAACCACATGGCTACCTCCCTCTCTCCCTCATCCTCGCCCTCTTTCCCTCTCTTTTTCTCTCTCAGATGGTGGGCTGGTCAGTGTAGCTCTGGCCCTTCACTCTTGTTGACCGCTGGGATTATTATCTCCCCAACACACACTCTGCAAACACACTGCAACATTCTTATCATGCTACACTGACTGTACACCCCCTAATTACACACACACACACACACACACACACACACACACACACACATTTATGCTTTGCACATACACTTGACTCCGCCAGTTTACCTTGTGGTCAAACAAAGGAAGCAACCGTTTAAATAAATATGGTATAAGTGATGAGAAACTAAAACAATGTTGTCCTCTGCATAGATGTCTTTTGTTTTACCCCTGCCAACAAAATTCATAATTTGCCTCCTCAATGGGGTCTAGCCTTTTTTGTTTTTTACTCTCTTAAAAGCTCTCATTCAGTAAGATTTTGAAGATTAAGGGCACAATGAGCTTGGGTTTTTCCCATCACAGGATTTCATATTAGACACGTGTCCTCATCAATTGTCTGTGTCTTACTCTTGTTGATAGTGGTAGCGTCACAGCAGTGCACGTACCTGTGTGTGCGTGTGCGTGGGTTTGTGTGTGTGTGTGAAATGCGTCAGTCTCTGGTGTGTGACAAGAGTTAGGGATGTTTTGGGACTAGCGGGCGGTGTGTGAGCTGTCAACGCAGGCTTTTTTTCCCCTCACCCCCATGGCACTACCTTTACACACACTCTCATAAGGGATAATTAGCCGCAGTTCTATCGTACTCTATCACACTTCTTTGCGTGTGCGCTGGTTTCCAAGACTGGTGAACAGTCTGACGTGAAACTGACATGAAACTCTTCTGGTAAACACTCCATCATGTTTTTCATGTAGTCAAACTAACTTATATGTTTTTTTCATTTTACACCATGAATCAATGGTACATCAAAATCCATTGCTTATTTCATGTGAGCTCGTTATATCATATCCTAGTTGTGCGTGTGCGCGTGTATCAATATATCCATGTGTTGCCATCTACATTTTGTTCTACTTACGTCGATAGGAGTGTGTATTCAATTGTTTTATATTGAAAGTGAAACTTGATTGATTTTTTCTCCATATAGATATATTTCTCTTCTACTCTTACTCCCTACCTCTTGCCTTAAATCTATAACACTCAGTAACGTTAGCATTGTGAGATCGTTAACACTGTCCCAACCAAGGTTCCCCTATCCACTGAGGAAGCGTGCAATATTATTCACATCTTGATATTGGGCTTAGCTTGCTTTCCCCCATGCCTGCATAATACATGCTGGACAGGGTCAGATGCATTGAGACAGCAGTGGTGTGTCTTTTTGAGACTGCAGTGTCTCGGAAAGAGTGTGAAGTTTAACAGTCTTGGCTTTTCTCCATGAGGTGGAAGTCAGGACAGACAGCATAATGAGTAACTGAAGAATATTACACACTAGCCCAGTGTCACGTCAAGTTCCTTTTCTGCTTAATATAAGTTAGCACATTGATAATTGATTTAGCAGTCTGTAATAGTGCAGTATCCAGCATTGCGGCACTTTTGAAGATTTGGTTTTTAAAAAATGCTTTCTATATGTTTCTTTCAGACTAGCAGGTTAATTCAAAATGATCTTCATACACCAGAAAACTAGGGGTCATATAGAAGGTTTAGATTTTCCAGCCAAATTCACTTTTCCTTAGATGCAGGGATTGCAAGACTCGGGATAAAGATTAATGAGTTAGCAGGTTGGCTCTGTGTTGGTGCCCCTTGAATTTTGACCTTTGACCGAGAAGTCAGCAGGATGCTAGTGTGTGTGACCTCTCCTCTACCGTCCATGCCTCCTGCTGCACTGCTTTACTCTCCCCTGCTCTGCCTCTGTCCGCCCCAGAGTAAGCTGTCACACACATGCACACACACTCATGACACACACACACACACACACACACACACACACACACACACACACACACACAGAGAGAGAAAGCACACATGCAGTAATGCATGGGCACACACATACCGACAGACAAAAGAGTAAAGGAGGTGGAAAAAGAACTAAGGTTTTGACGTGTGTGTGTGTGTGTGTGTGTGTGTGTGTGTGTGTGTGTGTGTGTGTGTGTGTGAGGGCCCGTGTCTTGGGTGGGTGCTGTTCAAAAAGATGAAAACAGCCCTGCTAAAGAGGTTTGATTTGATCCACCACCCACTCCGACTAACAGAGGTGAAGGAGAGGGATACACACACACACACACACCATTTTTATTCACTAGAACTCACACTCTAACTCCCACTGAGCTGCCAGACCACCTGCACACAACCATTCAGAAACACACACACACACTCAGATATATACCTCCACTCTTTGTAATATAATGAAATACAACAGAAATACCTTAAACCATACTTGAATTACCACCCGTCTTGCTCTGTATTTATACCTATAAGACTTACATTGTGCTTTTTTCTTTTTTTACTACGTTGACTCACAAAGACTGACACACACACACACGCACGCAAGCCACGCCAGCCCCCTTATAGAGTTGAGTTGATTAATACGCTTCCTTACACACATTAATAAGCTCTTAACTGCTTTTAGGATTCTTACTTTTAGCCTTGGGTTCATAGTGTGCAACCTCTCAACCTTATCTAATCCCTCTCCTCTGCTCTCCTCCAGATCACACACCACTGGGCCATGTTTAGGGGGATGATGGTAGAGGCGGGAGAGAGAGAAAGAGAGGACAGAAGGAGGGATGGAAGGATAGAAAGTCTGATCGGAGGGATGCTGATGAGGATAGTGGAGGGGCGGGGAGGGGGTTAGCACTTTGCCTTATAGAAGTTTGGGAGTTCACTTTACTCTGAATTTTAGCAGTAATCCAGTTAGCTATTTTCTGTCAGCCAAGCGGAGGAATGGCAGGAACAAAAGGCACATTCATGGGCTTAAGAAGCTTCCAAAGAGTTCACCCAAGGCTGGCTGGCTGGGATTAGGCCAGCAGGCCCTGGAAAGAAGAAGGGGAAAAAAAGAGCAAAGGGGACAAAAAACAGAGCTTCGCCTTTCTTTAAGCACCACTTATTTTTATAAATGACTGGAATACTTTTTTTTTCCTTTCAGGATCTCATATTGTAGGTTGTGCAGAGAGAGATAGACAGAGAGGCCCTCGCTCCAATAGCATTTTGACGTAGTTGATTGAGGCTATTCCTTATTTGTTTTTTTCTCCCACTAAATTCAACTTCACTGCAACTTCAAATATTAGATATCTGTATCTGATTTGAGATTGGTGGGCGTTGAATGCTTTCACTATGACATTCCCGGCCTTTTCTCTACAAGTATCCCCTTTTTCACAATCAAACCACATATTTGGGCTTCAGTGTGTTGGTGTTTCCGCTCAAGATATTATTTAATTCCCTTGTGTTTATGCTTTGTTTGTTGTTTTACCTCTCACTCTGGTTAGAGTTGATGTAAGACCTTCTCCTAAAGGTAGGAAATAAGAGTTTTGTTGTTGTTTTTGTTTGTTAGTTTTTTTGTTTTGCATATCATACCTTTAGTTTTTGACTTTGTAGTACTGTGGTCTCCAACTGATGGATGTCTTGTACTGTCTGATACTTATCTGATTGTTGTGGATTGTTCAGAGTGTGCTTCCTAAAGGAAGGGGCATCCATTATTTAGGTCCTGCCTCTCCAAGACCCCATTATTCCCAGCTGCAGCTGTCCACAGGGGCAGACTGAGATCCTTGTCCTTGTCTGTGTTTAGCAGATGACGTCCTGTTTCCCCATGTTCACACTGTACTACAAAACGTCCTGAGGAGTCGCTAACGCACACACACCATGCACACACACACACACCAAAACTTGATTATAAACATTAGGACATGGACACACAAGAACACACACTGGTAATTGTATTTGACATGGTGCTACAGTGTTTCTCTATGGGAATGTGTTTTTGCTCTTTGTCACCTTCACCCCTTTGCCCCATTCTGTGGCCCACAAGCAATTATACAGACAGGGTTTATTTGACCTTTGCCCGGTGGTTGTGCTGAGAAGTAAGGCTCAGCATATCCAAGGACAGGTAGGGACTTGATTAACCTCTGAACTTGGTCAGAGGAGAGGTCAATAACCAGGGCTAGAGGGCAGCTCACCTGCTTGCTGCAGAGAGCAAATTGGCTGGATGCCATCTTTGTATTTGGGTGTGTATCTCTATGTGAGTGTGGTAGAGGAAAAAGCTTTGACCTGTGTGCATGTGTATCTGTCTTTATGAGCTACGTTTTCATGTTAAGGCCACAGTACAAGCACACTGTGGTGTGTGTGTGTGTGTGTGTGTGTGTGTGTGTGTGTGTGTGTGGACATACATTCAGATGTATCTTACTGTGTTTGAAAATAGGTGCAATAACGGTGAATGCGTTTTACTTCTTAAAGTTTTAAAGGGGAGTTAGATTTTGTGCTTGTTAGTGTTACGTGGAGTACATAACATCTGTATGTGTGAACACATACCTTTTGTGTTTGTGTGTTTGCTCAAGGCAGAACCAGTGTAGTGGTCTCAGATCCCTGCTCCCAATCTTCTAGTCAGGTCAACCATCAAACACATCCATCCTCCTTCCCTCGCACCTCCCCACCCACTGAGGTCCCCCTCTCTCGCTCTCTCTCTCTCTCTCTCTCTCTCTCTCTCTCTCTCTTTCCCCTTCTTTTTCTCTTTTCTCTCTCTGCACACAACCCCATTGTGGATACAGGCTGACCCGAATAAAGACATACACAGACACACACACTCACACACATGCGCGCATACACACAGACACAGCACCTCAGGGTCATCCTGGAACAAACACAGCCTTGTCTGCCTGCCCGCTCTCCTTTGCCTTATGTCAATTAATGGCTTGCAGTAATTTCACCTGACAATCCGGGCGGCAGCGCGAGGCTAGAAGAGATGTCACAGCGATGACCTTTCTGCCCTGCAGCCGCTCTTTTCTAATAAAGAATCTCACAAACCCACAGCAACTTCCTTTGTACTTTGTTAATGAGTTATTGATTTGAAACAATGCCCAGGCAAATATTGTCAGAGCAGACTGACCTCACCAAGGTCATGCTATTTCATTGTATACAGTCTGAGCCCGCTAATCTGCACGTGGGATGACATGGACGCTATAGTTTTTCTTTGGCTCCATCTCCATCTCCCTCTCTCTCCCTCACTTTCTCTCTCCTCATACTGTATATTCGTTCATTGCGAAGTTGAATAACACACCTACACATTTCTCTCTCTCGCTCTGCACTCTCATACACGCGCGCACACAGTTTCCCCCCTCTTGTTAGTCTTGCACACGTTTTTCACCTCGTTCTCACTTTTCTCTGTCTCTTTCTCACATCATTATATTCCCAACTCTCCATAGGTACTATACTTGCTAATTACCCACAATGCCACAGTCATTATTTTCCCATCTCTGCCACTAATTTGCTCCATACCTTTCTTTCCCCCACTCTAGCAGACCCATCAGCTCCCAGACAGCTTCTAGCTAACTTCAGCTCTCTGTCGGCCTTAAAAGTAAAGAGAGTAAAGGAGGAAAAGACGAGAGGGGATGGAAAAAAAGGAAAAGAGATGGCGAAGGAGTACACGTCCCAGACATTGATTAGAATGCAATTGCAAACAGGTGTCGTTGAGGCCCACTTTTTAATTGTGTGCTCAGAGTCATGTACGCAATCACGCACACACAAACACAAACTAACTTACTCTAATAACCTCTCTGCTAACACCAAACATGCAATTATGTACATTGCTTATTTAATATTTAATCATTAGGCCAAATGAAAACAATCCTGTTTTGATCAGGACATATTTAACAGTATAATGACTGGGGCTGCAGGTGGGTTTACCCAGTGTGTGGCCTGAGAGCAAGAGCAGACTGAGAGATTGAGAGAGACCGTTTAGCCAGTCAGTCAGTCAGTGTGTGTGTGTGTGTGTGTGTGTGTGTGTGTGTGTGTGTGTGTGTGTGTGTGTGTGTGTGTGTGTGTGTGTGTGTGTGTGTGTGAGAAGCTCTGGTGTAATTTGAGTAATTTGTTTCTAACTTTTCTCATGCAGGAAGCAACTCTCACATGGTATTATTGTGTGATGTGTGTTTGTAGTACTTTTAATTTTTGCAAGATTAAAACCAGTACCGCCCAAGCAAAAGAGTCCAAACCCGATAAAGTTGTTTAGGGATCCCGTGACACTGTCCTGACACTTCTGGCTTCCACTGAAAAGTTTGAGTGTAAGAAGTATAATGGCTCTTACCCACTAAATTCCTTCCGGTCCACACTGCTCACCATCTCCCAACCTGAAATTCCAGCCTCCTCCGATGTTTTCTGAAGTCTTTTGTGTTTTGGATGAGGAGGAGGAGGAGCAGAAGGGAGGTGTAGGGAGGTCTGAAGTGGTTGTTTGTCAGAGTGTGTTGATGTTGTTAGATTCATTGCTTCCTGTGTTGGTCAGACACTGCGTTTGTGTTGGCGTTGGGGCTGTTATTCTGGCTGCAGCGCGCTCCTCTCTCCTACTCCCCTCTCCCTGCTTCTCATTACAGTGAATAAACACAGGGCAAGTACTGGACAACTTTTGAGTGTGTGCACAAGTTTGCATCTGTGTGCATGCAATTATTTGTGGTTTTGGAAAGGAGTGTGAGTTGTTATTGTGTAAGTAATGGAAAGAGCTAAATTGAACAAATTCTTGAAACTAGACAATTGGAAGGCAAACGCATTCAACAAAGGAGTTACAGTTGGTACCACTTACGGACTAAAAGTGGGGTACATGCTCAATGTCGTGTAGCAGGTTGTCTAGCTGCCAGTTTTTATGGTGAATCAAGTGAAACTCATAATAAGAAGTCTGTTGATTGGCTAGCAGGAACTTGGCTAAAACCACATGTTGGTGACTCACCACAGTTGTGTGTGTATATATATATAGAAAATAACACTGTATATATATTTGAGGGCCTCTGTAAACATAGAATTTTTGCGGTTTTAACAAAAAGCTCATATCTCCACAGGACATTCTCCGAGAAGGATTTTGCCTTGTTTAGGTGTGTTTTTGCCATAGATAGATTCTAAGAAGTCCCAATGGTTTGGTCACTGCGGGTTTGAAGCCTCGACTTCAGCATTTTGGCCATCGTCATCTTAGATTTTTTGCACTCTTTGCGACCTGTCAATCACAAGGAAGCCATGCCCTAGAGCAAACCCTGCTTTGTTTTCCATTTTTGCTTTAAATAGGACCATAATTTACAAAATGGACATCATTTTGTATTGAAGACTCAAAACTAGTGACTGAGACCATTGAAGTCATTTTCTCATTTACTCTCATACAATCTGACTTATTTTTGCAACCATAGGAGTCTTCCCCTGATGGCCAGTAGAGGAAAGGCAAGTTTTAGGCACTTCTGCATTGGCTTCACTCTTCAGAACCGGAGGTTGCCGCTTGGTTTTGGAAAACTTTAGCCTGGCTTTCTTGTGTGTCTCTCTCCGTCTTGGGTCCTCCTGGTTCTCCTGCCAGTTGAGTTGGTGATGGATTGTCTGAGTTGAAGTGGTGGTACTGTACCTTATGTCTGAAGATCAGCTTGAATCTGTTCTGGAGTTGTCTGAGGTCCTCCCTCCACCATTTGAACAATCTTTATGCATCTTTATGCTGCAATCTTTAATCAGGTTTTCTCTAGCGTCCTCTTCCAGGGAGGTTGGCGACAGCACCATGGCCTTAAACGTCTTGATAACATTGCACACGGTGGACACAGGAACATCATGATCTGGAGATGGACTTGTTGCCTTGAGATTGTCCATGCTTGGTTATGATCTTCTCTCTGACCTCCTCAGACAATTCTCTCTTTGAATGAGTGATTGTTATATTGCTGGCATCTGTCACTCACCTGCTTGAAATCCAATTATTTCTTGCAACTTCTAAAAAGGTTCCAGTGATATTGTTCAGGCCATTTCTGTGTGGACTATACCCAGATTCAGTATTTTTTTTATATTTCAGCTTTTTTGTTACATGTTTATGAATTCCATGTCCAGAGCTGAGAGCTATGACTCTCCCTCTCTCTCTGTCTACTTTCTCCTTTTCTATAGCTCTCTCTGCCATTTTATTTCTTTTTCATAATAGGTAGCTGTCAGCATCTGGCGACTTTCTGGTCCTGAGACTGTCTAGTACGCAGATTCGTATTTTATATTCTCTGAGGGGACAGTATGGATCACCATATATTTGGTAAACACACACACAAACTGCACACACCCTCATATGTCCCTTGACAGTCATGGCTGAAAGATGTTGGCAACAGGTGTGCAGTTGGGATGCTATTCTGACAGTGCTGGCAGATACACACACATACATACACAGTGCGAGGAGAAACTGGAAATAAATAAATAAGCTAAGATACTGTGTGAGAGCTGACGACAGGAAGCTGGTCTCGCAGGGCGGTGTGCTCCACTGCAGCTAATTAACCCCAGGAAATAATTGCAACAATATGCAAATGCTGTTTAGATAATTCACTACACTGCCATGCCAGGTAGTCAGTCACTCTGTTGCCTGCCACTGAGGGTGGAGGCAAATAATGTGTGTTGTTGTGTGTTAGGTTGGGTGATGGAGTCAGGAGCATGGGGAGACACATTTGCCACCATTAAGACATCAGCTGTGCAATGTGCGTCTTTTAATTATTTGTATTGAAAGTATATAGATAAATATAAACGCTCCTCTTTTCTTCATTTTGTAAGTTATCACTCGTTGACACAATTTATCTGCAATCAGTTGATCTAAGCAGGATTATTAAGGAAGTAAATATCTCTCTCATATACACACACACACACACACACACACACACACACACACACACACACACACACACATAAAGGTGCTATGTACAGAAGCAAACCCTGCCTAATGTCTCCATGTCGGGCATTGTTACTAAAGGGTGGGTGGGGAGGTGGACAAAACGGGAGACGGAGGAGTGTGAAGGAGAGCAGGTGGGAACAGCGGAGGAGAAAAAGAAGGTAGAAGAGAGGGAAGGGGTGAGGGAGGGAGGGAGGGAGGGAGGCAGGCTAATGAAATGGGCATCACAGATGAAGGGTGACATGGCAGAGGAGAGAGGAGGGAGACTTCAAAGGACTTTGATGTCACAGCCTTTCAGACAGACAACTCTGCTTCAGCCAGCATCTCCGTACATGTAGGATAACACACACACACACACACACACACACACACACACACACGGAGCGCACTGATGGCAGAAGGGCAGGGCAGAGCGGAGTTGCCTGCTCTTGCATCACACTGTGAATTGAGGTGGGTGCTGACACTACAACCCCCTCATGCTAATTTAGCAGTAAACACAAACACTCTGACAGGTTAATTTACCTCTAGACAAACACAGCAACAAAAACACACAAGAGCACATCATCAAATAGTGGAAGCACACACACACTTGCACAAAGATTTGTACACACAGATACACACAAGCAAAAACATCTCATCAAATCACAAGCTACCTTACTTTCTATTTAAGGTAAAGTTTCAACCATATTGTATGTAGCGTGTTTGTTCTACATCATCTCCTCAATTACCAGCTTTAGAAAAGGGAATGTTGAAGTAATTATACCGTCTTACTTTGTGAAATGCAAACACATTTATGGAAACTAACAAGAGAGTCTCTTAAGACACCTCCTCTGTCCTTTACCTCATATCCATAATTATTTGTTTTGGAGTCACATGGAACAGTTTGACACTCAATTAACAGATGAGTTTCCATTCTCTGTAGGCCATGTGTTTGTTTGTTTCAAGATATTATTTTGTTATGTATATATCTGTATGCTAATTAAAAGGATTGTGTGTGAATTGTATGTTTGCATCCAGTATTGTGCTATCTTAAATACAGCGTGCTGTTGTGATCTAAGGATACAGGTGTTTCTAGTCGACAAAGCTCCATGTGTGGTGCAACCTCTTGTGGGAATGTATTGTTGATTTCTATTGTGAACCAGACAGTTTGATAGGAAATCAAAGTCTAGAATCAATGTCACAAGTTCATTAATGGATGCCCTTTTCTCGCCTGTACTTTTACTATTGTTCTTTCCAGCCCTGGATAATCGCCTACGTCTCTGGTTAATTAAACATGCCTTCTGGTTGTGTTTGCGAAATCCTGCATGTGTGTGTGTGTATGATCGTGTGCATGCAGATGAGAGTGAGAACATACGTGAGGGTTTGTGATTGTCCTCGCTGGTGCGAAACTGTGCTGTTTTGTTTATGCATGTGTATACGTCCTCCTTGTTTTTTTTCCTTTGACCTTCCCCTCGTGTCTTCCCATTATGCCTCTACTGGTGTATAGATGGGCCATCGATTCAGCAGCGGGCCACAAATTAAGATTTAAACGTTACGTCACCCAGCCTATTGAGTTTTACATTTAGGGCATTTGCAATATGCAAGACTTATTGATTTACCAAAGTGTGGCTCTTTATAGAATCCCCTCCGGCCACCACCACTTTTTGTTTCTCTTTCATACCTTTCCTTTTTGGCTGGCCCAGAGGTGCAGGTTTTGATGCCGTAGCTTTGAATTAAAAGAGTTTGATAACTCTATTGATGCTCCAGTCTTACTGGATGGAGACATATTTGTATATTTGTAGTTGCACAACTGAGTAAGTTGACAGCCTTCAAGCTCATATGATTTACATCAGTGTTCTTTGTTATTGATATAACATTAGAGTTTTTGTGTTGCAGGAAAATGGTTCCTCGGAGGAACACGTGCTGTATGTGTGGGACCACTTTGTGTCCAAAGCTGCAGCCAAGAATGTTTTCATCATGGCCCACAGCTACGGAGGGCTGTCTTTCGTTGAGCTGGTGAGTGTTTTAGTTTTCCGCGTATCCTTTTTACCTCCCACCGACAAAGAGACACACTGAAACAAATTGCACTCCTGTCATTACAATCACTCGCATACATGTTCGTGTTGGAAGAGCTGCATATTCCATATAAACCGTTGTATAAACTAAAATTTAAGTTTGCAACACCCATACATGCACACATACATGCCAGTGTGCAAGAACAACTACATATTGTCGAACACACATATATGGAAACAAGAAGAGAAGTATTCACACTGGCCACCTCAGGGAGACAGGCACCAGAGTGATAGTGTGTAAAACATGGTGGAACGATTAAAAATAAATAGCATTTAGTTTTGAAAAAGTAGTGCCTCTGTAAACAATCTGGTTCATCCTTGTCCTTGGGCACTATCCACCGCCTCTACACATCAAGAACAGGAGGAAAACAGAGTGAAGAAGAGGGCTGGATAAAGAAATTTAGTAATGGCAATGCAACAACTGTGTTACCGTTAAACCAGATCTGCTGCAGAGCATGCAGATCTCCCAGCCTTAAGAGAGACAGAGGATAGGTGGAAAGATGGTGGGATGGAGGTGGATTTGAAGAAATTAATGGTGCACAGGGGAGGATGAAAGTAAAAGTTTAGCCAGCCTCTTGGCTTCATAACCGCACCCTTCAGCTAAATGGGCCTACAGTGTGTCTTTAGTGGGTTACATGAAGGCTGAGGTCCATTCTTTATTTTTTGGCCTTTGGTTTACCGCGATATCCTTGTGGGACTCTGCATCACATATTGATCATCACTTTCTCGTCTGTTAGTGTTTTAACGACTAGAGTTACATATTAATAATAGAGCTTCAGGGTGTAGGTTGCTAATACCATCATGGTAAGGTCGGAGTAGCATTTAGGAGTCATGGTTAATGGTGAGGAGGTTTGTTTGTACCCTGTAAGCCTGCTACTTGCTGTTTGACTTATCATCTAATCTAAGTCTAATGTGTATACTAGTGACATATTCAGCAACAAAAACATGCACCGTGTAGTTAATGTCGAACAAAAAGATAAAACCTCACCATGGCTTCGAGCTCTTTCGTGACGTTTAATTTAATACAGTGTTTTGATCTTAAAATCCTTATACAGTAACTTAAAAGGTGCTCCACAAGAAATACAGAGCATACGTATCTAGTGCCTCCACACGGCTATCAACATGGCGAAGACTGAGCTGGCGGCTCGCAGCTAACAATACCTGATTAGTCATCGTATTTTAAACTATATTAATCCGACTGATAAATCACCTTTAAAACATCTTTGCACAATTCCTCATATGAATTCCAGCATGCCGTAGCTCTCTACAGCTTGATAATAAGAAGCAAAAAAAACTATAAGTCTAGTTCAGTTGTATTTGCGGCTTTTTAAATTTCAACAAACACGTGTATGTAGCTATCTTGGCTCAGTGCCAGGCTTGTTGCAAACATGCTGTGCTAGCCACGTTAGCATTTAAAATACTAAGGACATCACTGTCTTAAGCTCTGCTAGCCAACATACGGTGTTAGTTGTGTTTGCAAGCCTCTCTATGATCTGAGCACTCTGGTACATTGCCAGTTTGCTGGTTTCTTGATCTGAAGGATTTACTGCTAGACTCACTACATCCCATATTATTCAAGACATATCTCTTCTCTTTTCTCAGGAAAGGTAGGAAAGGGGAGGTGGCACTATGAGGATACGGCTAGTGGGGGATTAAAGGTGGGCACTTATCCCACTGGTGTTTTCAGGAATATTTTCTATTCTTTCTCTTTCACTTACTTTTTTTGTTTAGTATTTTGTAATTTTAATTTGGCTGCTAAATATTCATGCAGTGTTTTGTCCGTGACAGCCTCACAATCTCCTGGGCTTTCTGGCTGTGTGACGAAGACTAGCTGTTCCCTCTATTTGTCTCTTTCTGTCTCTCTATGTTTCCTTCAGTCAGACTACCTCTCTGTGTAAAGGGCTCGACGAGGTGTTTAACTGTATTCTTTTATGTGATGTCCTTGTCATGTGAAAACCGTCTTAAAATGACTAATGCACAGTATATGCATATATAAATACATAGCATATAGCAGATGCAGTATGAAGAAGGTAACATCAAAACAGAGACTTGAAAGATCATTGTGTTCACTTTAAGTGACAGGGTTTTCAAGTATGCCATTGTCAGGTTTCCCTTGAGGCCATCCCAGCTGCAGTTGTCTATTAGTGTAGAAAACTCCTTCACCTCTTTACAAACTGACACAAACACATATACACAGTCATATTCTTTATTAGCTACCCTCGGTTACCCATGCATTGTTCATGTTAAGTATTATACCCCAGGCTATTTGGCTTTTTATCCAAATACATTCTGACTACTTGCATTTTACAGGAATACCATATAAATATACACATGGTATTTAAAGGAGCCAAGATACATTTCTTACTTTTTATTGCTGTTTTTTTTGCACTCCCTCACACATGCATACACACATTCATGCACATACATGTGCTCACCGTCTACTTAATTGAGGAGAAAGTGGTCCAGCGGGACGTGGTGCGAGGTGTGTGCGCATGAGCCGGCGAGTAGAGAGTGGAGCCTTGCGGGATGAACCGTTTGACACACGAGAAGACCCAGAGAAAACAAGCTGTCTGTGGGTTAATTACTACTCCGCTTTGCAGTTAATAAATACATTTCTGATCAAGCACATCAAAAAGGCACACCATTAATTTCTCCTGCTCGCTCCCCATGCTCCGAAGCATGTTAGCCCCTGTTTGGAGCACTCAAGTGTTTCATTGCAATTTTGATTTCTTTTAAAACACTTCACAGTGTGTACTGACTAATTATAGATACATCAAAGAGTAGCTAAATGCCTTTGAATAAGTGCTGCAGGGGGAAAGCTCTTCCTCTGCTTCGCCCCCACCTTTCTCGCCCTTTTCCCCTCTCTATCATTCTACAATGATCACGGAATCCATCCGTGCATCCGTTGTTTGAAACCCAGTATTCCTATATATATATTCTATATTCTTCTTACAGGTTTTAGCATGGCTGTGAACTGTGTCTCTCTCTGCGTCTCTTCATCTCATACACACACAAACTGGCCATGCTCCTCTAGGTTCCCGGTCTGTAGTATCCTTTCTTCACCTCAGGACAAAATCTCACCCCAGAACGAAGTAGAGAGCGAGAGAGAGAGAGAGAGAGAGAGGGACCAGGGGGATCGAACCATACAGAAAAAGGGCCCTGCCTCCATCTCTCCCTTGGCTCAGCCTGTCTTTTCATCTTTTTTCATTGCCAGGAGTGCGGGGGGTGGGTGTGTGGCATGGGGGGGTTGGAAGGGGTGGTTGTAATGAGGAAGGGTTTTCTAACCCGCACTAACCTTCCGAGCAAAAAAGGATTACTCTTATTGGATAGGACAGGGCAGCATTATATAAGGTCTTATGTAAGAATGCATCTGTCTCCGAGTACACAAATGTGTGGGTGCCAACCAGACAACAAGCCAGCCGCCACAACAGCCCCTCAAGAACATGATTACAGATTTTAAGCGTCCTCTATGAACACGCCACATATATACAGTACATGCTTGCAGGATATCTTCCTTACACTTTCTGTCTCGAGCCATCTGTTTCAATCTATAATGAATATACCTTAGTTCTCTCTCTGTCGTCCTTGGATGCATGTGTGTGCAAGTGTGTGTGTTTTGGCCAGGAGTTGGATGTGGGAAGAGATGCTTGAGGTAAGACGGATAGATATGAAGGATTTCTTCACTCCTTGTGGACTTCATCGCCATACCAGTGTGTGGAGGATGAGAAAGATGAAACACTGCCGGGTGAATCAGTCAAAGTCGGAGAAGTTAGTTTTACATAGCTCGGAGTTTCAAAAGTGATTGAATTTTCCTGATAAATGAGAGGTTTTTATGTGGTATAGGAAGATGCAAATAAAGTTGTCTTGTGCCTAATCAGATTCTCAAGTTGAATTAAAAGAAAGAAAAAGTAGTTACTCTTATATTTTCTATCTCTTTTAAGATTTAATTTACCACAACTTTCTCACTCTTCAATCTTTGTTACTATATGTACTACACCCTTTCACCACAATATTTGCCATTCCAAAATCCACTCTGCTTTATGTCCTGTATTGTGTCCTCATTTCCTTCGTCCTCCTAATTCCTTCTCTCCCAGTCGTGGTGACACTCAGGGCAGCTGTGGTGCCAACTATGCCCTCTGTGCAGGACTCTGGGTCTGGCAGTGGTCTGTACAGCTTCATGACTGGCATGGTAACAGCCCACTGAACACATGGCGCGGTGCAAACACTTCGGTTTCCAGTCCTCACCCTTTTTACAGAATGCTTCTGGAAAATCAAAAAAATGCACATATATAAATATTACAATACATTATATAAAGTGTTGTTATTGTACCTTATGCTTATTTTTACTTATACTACTTTAAAGGCTCTCTATATGACATTCAGTACATTAATATAGCAGCAAACAACTATTTATTTACATATTCTAAATGTAAAGATATAGTGGCATCATGGCTACCTGAGCAGAGAATGAAGTTGCTCTTCCTCTGTGTGTGTGTGTGTGTGTGTGTGTGTGTGTGTGTGTGTGTGTGTGTGTGTGTGTGTGTGTGTGTGTGTGTGTGTGTGTGTGTGTGTGTGTGTGTGTGTGTGTGTGTGTAAGTGCGTGTGTGTAAGTTTCCATTCCGGGCGCGCGTGGGTCAGCTGTCGCCATGTTGAGCGCCGTGGAGAGACACTAGATATGCTCTGAATTTGAAAGCCTTTAAGTGTCAATATCCAGTGTATTTTGACATATTTTTCTTTCTAAATTAATATTTTAAAATGTCATGTAATATTTATTGTCAACTTTCTTGGTTTTAAAGGAATATTCTACATTCCATTACACTGTAATTTTGTTTTCATGTGTATTTAATCTGTCGAAATAGAAAACTAGACATTGTGGTTTCATGTGCTTAAGGTGATTTAAGTTAGCTTCTGCATCAGAGGTATTTATTTGATCAACTGCAGGGAGAAGTGACAAGCAGCCTCTTAGAAGTCCTATCCTCATTGTACAGTTGCTGTCGTTCTATATACAATTTCCTCACTCTTAACAAAGCCCAGCTGATTCTTGGATGGATGGACTCAAAATGTAAAAAAGACACATTCGAAGTTGTTGGAAGTTGTCTCTTTTGTTGGAAGTTAGCTTTTCCACCCTGCCTCCAGTGTTTGTGCTTTCCTAGACTAAACCGGTGCCGGACCAATCTCTACTGAATGCACAGACATAAAATTTATATGATCTTTCGACAGATTCAAACTCCCAGTCAGACCCGCAAACAAGTTGATTTCCCTAAAATGTTGAAGTATTTCTTTAAACTGTGTCAAACTAAGTTCCACTTTGTATCTATCTAAAATACTCTTGAAGGACCAGTGCAACCTTCACCTGAGTTCATCACCACACAAGCAATTTGTTGACAAAATCATCCCAGCTGTGAAGCCGTCCATACACAGGCTCTGCAAATCCCCTCGTCTAATGTTGTATGCACGTCTCGGCCGCCTCCGAAACTCTGAGTGCTAGCCTGTCTATTGCTTCTGGAGGGGATGAAGAGAAGGTTTGTTTTTTTCTCAAGGTTCTCCATAGCTGGCGGGCTTGCAAGCGGTGCAGTAGTAGTGCAGTTTCCTGTGTATATGTCTGCCTCTGTGTGCATGTGTGCGTATGTCTATGCCTGCAAGTGGGTTCACACATATTGTATGGGTCTAGTGTATGTGTGTGTGTGCGCACATATGGATATGTGCACGCCTGTGTGTGTCAGCTCTAGCCTGGAGAAGCTTGTATCGTCCTGAGCAGAACAGCTTGGTGGAGAGCAGCTATCAGAGCCACGTTAAGGGAGGAGAGGGTGAGAGGCGATGATAAATGGCTGGGGCACACTAGCAGAAATTAGTGGAGCCGTATGCAAAGCTGTGGCGTTTTGTTTGATGTGAAACAAAAGGACCACCATGACAAAAGTGCCTGCCAGCCTGCACAGCAGGACAGCAGCCCTCAGGACATACACCATCGCCACTGAGAAAGTGTGTATGTGCATTTGCACGTGTGTTGGTACGCACTTGCGTGTGTGTATGTGGTAATGCATGCATATCATGCATGGTGCCGTTTCCCAGTCCTGTCTATATTATGTATATTATCCCTCTCTGAGTTTTTGTGCTCTGCTCGTAATGACAGACAATGACTAGCCCTTTGTACACCATGATAAGACATGGTTTCTTCCTCACTACAGCTTCAGCATATTTGCTCTATTAAGCAGCTGAACTATAGATGTCTAGTTTCTTTGTGAATGAATAGGCATCTTAGAGAGCGGCACTCTGTAAATTTAACTGTTTAAATGTCACGGCTAGCAAACTGATTTGATTTCAATTGATTGGCTTGTTTCTGGAGAAAAAAAGACCTCCCTTGCCAAACCTTTGCTGCGCTGGTTGCCACAGATAGACCAAGGTCTTTCTTTACACCTCAACAACACATTGTTGGGCTTCTGAATTCTTCTATCTGCTGTGATTATGTACAAATGGCCTTCATTTGCCATCCATTTCAAAGCTGTACTGCTGCATTGTGACTAGAGGCAGATGACGCAGACCAAATTACAGCGGGTTTGCTGTCTGAAAAGGATACTCACACAATAGGCTTTGTGAAGTATTCCCTTCAATACGTCGCCATTATTCTCACCTTTGTTGGTGTTTCTCTCTGTTTCAGGAGCATCTTTGGTTTCTAGATTACATTTGTGGTGTTGGTAAGGAGCAGGGGGTTGGTAATACTTTACTCACCTCTTGTCTCTCTTGTGCTGTTCCTTTAATATCAATGGGAATTGATTTTGTGTGAGATTCCAATTTTGTTGTTTGTTTGTTGCATTTTTTGATGTCCGTCATTATTAATTCTGTCTTGTTTTTGTATTATCTGTAAGACAATCAAGTTCTTAGAACATGAACGCAATGTTTTTGGTTTATTTGTCATAAATTCTTCTTTCTACTATACATAAACTACATTAGTCAGTTGTTTTGTAATGACTCAGTTAACCAAAGGATGCAACAAAACATTGTTATAGTTTGCAGGAATCTGTCATGCTGTTCTGAAATACAGTTTCCTATTTGCTGTGAGAATTTTCCTTCCCTCTGATTTTATTCTTATCAACAAACAAAATAGATTTCAAAAGGATTTACAGTATATCTGTAATATCAGGGACTTGTGGCCATGCAGTCTCTTGTCCCTTTATTTCTCTCGGTACCATACATACCATTACACCCACAACCAGCTAACTTTTCTGTGATCACTTTACTTTCTATATTCAGTCAGGGGATTAGGACAGATGCTCCTGCAGGGCTGTTAGAACACAGAAAAGGTAGACTGTCAAGAGAGGTTGTGAGGGAAGTGATTCACCGTGTGTTCATTGTTTTAACCGCTGTTTCCCTGAACTTTGTTTCAGGGGTGCACTGCAGGTATAGCTAGATAAAACACCTATATGTTACCAAACATTTTTTTGTAGTTTTCCTTAACTTTCGTGGGCCAGGTTTAGAAAGGTCATCTGAGACTTAGCCAACAACCAAGGGCAATTCAAGGCGTAACTTTAATTTTCCCACTACGTAAAAGTCTTGTTGATATACTGTATGAGTCTTGTTTTGATCAAACTCTCCTATAGTGTTCTCCACAGCCCAGAGGCAGACATGGAGCTGTTGCTCTTACCTTAGGCTCTGACGCAGGAACGGTCAATGCGCTCTCTGGATCCTCTCATACATCTTAGTTTACATCGTCAGTTGAAGAATACCTCTTTGTCTTTGACTGCTTTTACACTATCTCTATCTTTCTCCTTCTCTTGTTGTGTATGATAGTAGTTTGAAAAAAGTTATCAGTCTCTGGATCGCATTGGTTCCTTGTACTTAAGTAAGTCATGCACTACTTCTAATTGGTCAGTGATATTTGATACCAATTTCAATGATGGTATTAGTAAATGTCAGCTGTTGGTTTTGAATAGTTTGTGTTATCCAGTCCTTGGTCTGACTATTGATAGTTTTAAGTGGTCGAGCATGATTTTAACCAGGTCGTCACGGTTACCCACTCTTCTCTTTCGTTCCTCAAAACACATGGATGTTGCCATGGTGACGTAATTGAAAATCATTACACCTCAAACAAGTATTGTTGAGGTTACTATTCAGAAGTCTCCTCTCACCTTTTTTGTCTTGCTGTTTTTTTTTCTTCTCCCTCGTGAAAAGGAAGTGAAGAATCCATCTGGCCTCAGTGCATCATTGTGCAAAAGCTCTTTTTAATCTCCCTTGTCCTGCTCCACCCACCCCATACCCTACCCCGTAAACACGGGGTCTTTCTTGCCACTTGGTGATATAAGAAGCCCAGCTAGTTGAAGTTCATTTGAGTTCAGTTGAATCTTGAGGGATTCATCATTACATATTTACTGGCTGAGGCTGATCTTGCTGTAAGGTTCTACCCTCATCCCATTGATCTAGTGCGCATGTTCACTCCCGAGGTTACGGGACGTGCTTCCATTTGCATAAGGCCCTGGGCAAGGTTCTTTCCACCATTGATTGGCCTGTCCATGAGCGCCCCGTGCCTTCTCACATTGATCACTTTGTTTTTTCCTGGAGACAGTGCTACTCAGAGTTCAGCTGCAGCTCCAACATATCAGACCTGCCGGAGGAAGAGAGACCAACAGGGAAAGAGGATGAGAGATCACAAGAGAGGTAGAAGCAGGAGTCAGAGGGTGTAGGTGGAAAACTTTAGAGCCAATATCTTAATAATTGTGCATACTTTTCCTTTGAATTCTGACATAGCTGAGAAAGTAAACCACAGTTTTAACCTGTCACCCATGTGACTTTACTCCTTTTCTCCTTCTTGTTTCCCTGAGCTAGCTGCCTGAGAAGTATACAATGCTTTTACCACACATACATGCACCTAATCAGATTTACAATGAAACACACAGAACACTCAGCACACAGACGGATATTTGCATTTCCACTCATACCTGAATTGCCCCTAAAATTGAACAGCCCTCCTCCCTTCCTGTTTATCCTCACCCTCTGCTTTAACCCAGGTCTGCATATATCAGAGTGCTTCTTCACTCAGTGAAGATGCTGTTTTGATTTACTCAGCGTTTCCTTGCTCTCTACCATATTTTAGAAGCATGCTTTTATGCTATGCTAAAGTCACTATTATAAAAAGTTTTCCGTATTGTTCTTTTGTCAAGTAAAGCATCTGCTTTAGTATACTTGTATGCTTCTATATGATATGCACAATAGTTGCTGTAATTGCGTTTTATGAAGGTTGAGGAGCTACAACAGTAGGAAAACTGACCCTTTAATTCTTAAAGAATTTAAACCAAAACCAAATGAACTAAAACAATTGGTCTAAAGTATTCACTAATCACTGATTATTACATGAAGGCTTATGTGTTTGCGGTTTGATTTTTTGCACGTGCCATTGCGTGTTTATCCAGCATGGCGTCAGTGGCGGCACAAGGCTCAGACTCCCATGATGCACCTCCTCTCTTTGTTCTGCTGTGTGAGAGCAGTGCGCGGCTTTGTCTGCCTCTCTCGTTCCTTTCGGCTCGTTGCCTCAGAGGCAAGGTCTCGCTCTCTTCTCTCTCCTCTGCCTCACACGTCTCTCGCTCTTTCATTCACTCTTTAATACCCATTGGGCACTGCTGTCCACTTGTTTTGCTCCTCTCTCTGTTGTTCGTTGTCTTGTACCTTTTTTCGCAACAAAAAGCTCCTTCTCTCGCTCATTTTATTCTTTGCCACTTGCCCTTGATTAAAAAAAAATGCCAAACCACTCCCTTTTACCGTTCTTTTTTTGTGTCTCTGGCACTCCTCTGAGCTTCTTTGGTCATCCTACTCTCTCTTACCGTTTATCAGTATACTTGCCTCTTCTCGTTTTCTTCCTTTTATCTCGTGCCCCGGTGTATGTGGTCTTACGCCTCTTCTTTGCTCTTCCTCTTCGCTTCCGATTCACTCACTTTCATTTTCCCTTCCCTCTCTTAACCTCAACTTCACATCGGCCTTGCTCCTTCATTCACTCTGATCCTTCACTTGAGACTGACCTCTGTCTCATCCACACAGTGTTTTTTTTATATTTCAGCATTTTTGACAACTCTGTCCAAGATCAAATTTTTTCCACTGTTCTCACAGTCTATTTTATTGAAAAGTATCCTCTGAGGTGTTGTTTATTTATTTTGTGTAAAACCTCTTAATGGTTATCGTAATCTGAAGGTTTTATTTAATGTAACCTCAAATGTGAAATTATCTGTTTGTTTTTTCTTTTTCTCACCTGAAAATGCCAGATGCTCTCAATTCTTTAAAAATGTATCCTCATTTGTTTCCTTTTCCAAGTAGATGTCACATTTAGTCACTGTTTCCTCTTTGTCCTTTTGCTCTAACTCGCCTTTATTCTTGCCAATCTCACACATTCGCTGTTCCCACTGTGGTATTTCCATGCGTTCACCTGCTGTGTGTGGGTGTGTCAGCTGGTTACGACCTAGGTCACCTTCACCAGAGAGGGAATACGAGCGGTTGATGTGAGGTTTGAATGTGGTGAAGATGACATGTTGACAGCTCAAATGAATCGCTTGTCACATGTCATTTTTTTCCCTTCCCCCTTGCTAATTCGTCCATAAGAATGCATACAATATACAAGAGGAATCTTGAGGACATATGGGGTAGCAAATTGTCACATGGGTATCACTTGAATTCAACACATTCAATTCAGTTTGCTTTTCTATGTTTTTTTGGGTGTTTTTTGTCTCTTCCCCCAAGCTTGTGAATGGTCTCATTCTGCAGCGAATGTAGGAAGAATAAGTCTTAGGAATTGAAAGGAAAGTGTCGTTGCTGAAAAGCTGTGAGGAGCAGCTAGGCGGATCCTGGTGCAAATGTCAGTGAACTCAGTGACTCTAGGGTTGAAGTTTAAATCCTTTCTCCCGTCTGTTTAACTCATCTCCTCTCTCCTTTGCTTTTTCCTTCAAACTCTGCATCTCCATCCACACCCACCTCCTTCATTCTCTGCTCTCTGTCTTTCACTGCTTTTAAAGTTCATTGAATGCAGTGTTGGTATTCTGTGGTGATTTTGCCTTGCCCCCTTCAAACCCTCAGCACCAGGGTCACAGCATTCTTTTAGTGTGTTAGTAAAGACATTTTCAGTGTCAGTGCATCACCTGCAGACTGTGCCGTTTATTTCCTGCACATATCTCAAGTGTTTAAACGGGAAACAGAATGATGGGATTGGTGGCAAAGGAAAAACAGGCAATTCCACAGTTTCACTGTCACTTCATTTTTTCTGCATTTTAAGTTTGAAACACCCTATATTGGCTATTCAGCTGATCTATACCCAACTATATAGCCTCAGAGACTTATAGAAAGCTGAGTTTGAATCCTTTATGGCAATTTTTTCCATCGATGTGTTTTAGTTATGTACCTGCAGTAAAACATATTTAATTTTTTAAGCCTGGAAAGCTGACAGTGAAAAGAGATGAACTGTTTTATGTGCCATTTTAAGGCTTTATGTGCTGTGAAATACGATGGGGGTTATGAAAGAGCAAAAGGAAGGAAGAGAGAGGAAGGGAGAAAGAGAGCGAGCGAGAGACTCCTGGTGTGGAGCAGCCTTTGATGTCTTAGCTGGCTTGGAGCTGAATGTGGAACTCACTGAAGGGTAGGCCTTGTTTCATGGTGGGAATATGAAGCTGGATGTGCTGTCCGAGTAAAAAAAAAAATACACACATTTGCACAGATTTTCTTTCTTTTTTTATGCATTCATGTTTGTGCACACATTTTTATCTTTTAAGCATAAGTGTGCATTTTGCTCCAAAGGCTTTTTTGTCGTCCAAGTAAGCTAGGTTTTCATCTCTTCCCGTCATGTCACTCATTAGCTTGTGGTTCATGTTCAGATCACTTACCAGGCCACATTGGGTGGCTCAGTAATTCACAGTCAGTGTGTGTGTGTGTGTGTGTGTGTGTCTGATATATATTCTGCTTTCCTATTAGATGGCTTCACACCCGACGATTCCTCTGGACTTCTCTGACATCGGCTTTCATGCATGGCCTGCCTGCCTCTCTCCCTTTCCTTCTCCCCCTCTCACTTTCTCGCTCTCTCGGCCTTGAACATTAAAAACATCTTGGACGTGGCAAGACATCTTTTAACCCCCTCCGCCTCCAAGCAGCTACCATGTACAATACACCCCTCCACCCCCCCATACTCACTCCCTAACTTCAATCCCTTGCTCCCTCCATCCCTCTCCTTCCTTCCCCCAGCTTCTTGCTCCCTTCACCTTACTCACCCACTCCCACCCCTGGGCCTTCCACATGCAATGCCACTTCTCTCATGATTTCAGCCTCATCACCCCCCCTCTCCCCCCTCTCTCCCTTCTTCCTGTATCTGTTTTTGTGGCTTTGGTTGAGGTGATGGTTAGTTGATTTGGTCTGATTTCTCTTTGATGAAAACACTAGGGGGCACTGCCTGTCCTTTGTTACCCCTCTCTTTCCCTTAGCAGGCTTTGATGTATGTGTATTTTTGTGTGCATGTGTTTTGTCTGTGTCTGTGTGCCTGTGCATGTGCTCCTGTTTCTGTTTGTATTTTGATAAAAAGCAGTCCCTTGTCCGTAATGGATGACACAGATCTGCATTCAGACAGACAGGAAGGCAGGCAGGCAGCAGGTCCCTGGTGGTCAGAAGGGCTAGTGCTTTGCACCCGTCTGCACCCCCCTGTCCCCACTCCCACCCCCTGTTTCTGTTTGGTGAACCCTGGGGTGTAAGTTAATGAAAAGGTCTTGGACCACCGAGAGGAACGACAGTCATCTCCCAGACACCTCTGCTCACCTCCGGCCCTCTGAGACCCTTTCTCCATGACAGGCCCCCCTCTCCACTCCTCTCTCCCCACGTCGGCCCTCCTTCCCCTGGGTCACAACACGTCGTCTGGCAGTTCGGAGGCCGCCAAACGCAGCTCATCCGGTGTGGCATTACACAAAGGTAGATAAACTAAAAGAGAGTGTGGGGCTTTTCTTGAGTGGATGAAAATGTATGTGTGTGAGGAAGAAGAGAATGGATGAAAGCATCTGCTCTCTTTACAACAAAAGGAGAAGGATGTAGATAGGGGACATCGGTTGGATACGGGTCGGGTCAAGGAAGTGTCAGCCCCAAAATATAGATCAGCTCCAGACGCCAGAGTGGAAAGGATGAGATGTGAGAGGACGCAGACCTTTGTTTCTACTCGGCTGGTCAAGAGCTTGTTGTGACGCTCCACTTCATGTGGTCACATCAGCGGTACTCCAGTTGTTTTCTGTGGATCTTTGCTGTACACACAATCCATACTATACAGTTAGTGATCATGGACACTTCTCTCTTGTATCCTTAAGTCCGCCGATGAATGTGATTGTTTTTGAGGGAAACTGAATTATTGATTTGTTTTGGGATTTTTTTCTTTTCTTTTTGTGGTAAGCAGACAGCTGATGAGGGGTGTTTGATAGTGCTAATTGGCAGCTCCCGTCCATGCAGTGTGTGGTTGGTGGTGGGTTGGGGCTGGGCGAAGTGAAGTGAAGCGCTGCTATTGTTTAGAGGTGTCAAACCCAACACAGAACAAAGAGGACGGGAGAAATGTGCTGTGCTCGCCTATCAGTGTGCTGAAAGCAGCTTAAGAACACATACATACACACACACACACACACACACACACACACGTATATATATATATATATATATATATATATATATATATATGTATATATGTATACGTGTGTGTGTGTGTGTGTGTGTGTGTGTGAATGCACGTGTATGCCATCCACATTACCTGGAGTCACACACACCAGCGTTCACTCACGCTGACATGCACTCAAACACACACACACACACACACACACTAACGCACACATGCACACTCTTAGACAAACAACCTGAAAATGACAAGATAATCACCACATTCAAACTTACCTTCAGCTCTGGGTAAATGCCTTTCTCTGAGATAAACTAATAAATATACTGTTTTCTTTTCAAATGTTCTCCACTGAAGGCCCTAATTACCATACGCTGACAAAGACCTGACAGAGGTGTAATAGTTAAAAAGGTAATTTGACTACAAGTAGGAGTTTGGGTGTGGAAAAGGGTCAGTGTGCTTTCCCCCACAACCCCCCACCCCCACCCGCCTCTCTCTTTAATGGTTTATTCACGCTTTTCGAGGACTTTTTGCATGATTGACTGACAAGGTCTTTTTCCGAAATAGCATCTTCAGTAATGAGAAATAATTGACTCCCTAATCAAAAAAGGGTTCATGGAATCCACAAACCCAACTGTAATCTTCTGTGGCATTTCCAGCAGAATTGACAGTCCTCATAGCTTCAGGCTCTATACCACTTTGATTTAATTGCTTTTTTTCACAAGATTAATAATATACTTTATACTAAATTGTGTGTGTGTGTGTTGTGTGTGTGTGTGTGTGTGTGTGTGTGTGTGTGTGTGTGTGTGTGTGTGTGTGTGTGTGTGTGTGTGTGTGTGTATGGCCTGTATGTGCTTGTGTGTTTGTGTGCGTGTTTGTGTTCCTCACCCTTCTCTCAGGCTTTGTTTTTAATCAATAATATCACTTGAAAAGCACTTCAACTGGTGTACTACTTTTTGTAGATTTTACATTTAATTCATTAAGGGAATCGTTGTGTTGATTTTATTATGTGCTCAAAAGTATATTGCTCTGGTTATTGAGCACATTATTTTAATATACTACAGTATCAAACAAAAATAACAAAAGTAAATGATGTGTTTTATTCAAAATATAGTAAAATAATGATAATAATAATGATCATATTAAGAATAACAATTAATTAGTAAGTGTTATATATATGTATGTATATATATATATATATATATATATATATATATTCAATATCATTGTATGGTATCTCATTAATTTAGATATTATTATTTATTTATTTAGTCATTTAAAAAAATCTTTTGTATTTAAAGCTAGAAGGGGAAATGTTTTTGCTGTTAAATCCGGCCCATCGGAACATCGTGATACAGTTCAGATACTTGAAATAGTTTTTTTTTTTCTTTACTCTGCCTGTTTAAATGGCTAATTGAATTGCTTTGTATTTTCTTATACCCTACATTAGTATTTTTTTTTTATCCTTTAGTCTTATGTCTTGATTAATTTGGACATAAAAATAATAATTTAAGTGAGTGTGCCTTGAGAACTGCAAAGTTTTCAAATGATGGGGCAAATTAACTTGTAGCTTCCTCCAGCCTGTCCAATTTGTAATATGGCCTCAACCCCTTCTCCCTCTCTTTCTTTTCTGACTCATCTTTCCTCTCGTTAAAAAGCTGTTTTAAATCATGGCTAGTGGCAATGAGAAGTTAATTTCAAGATTGTTATATATTTCCATTAATTTCAGTTGGCCTTTTGTAGTTTTCCCTCTCTCACTCTGTCCTTCCTTTGAGTAAAGGGGATCACAGACCATGTTTTTTTTCTTCTTTTCTTCCCCCTCTCTCTCTTTCTCCCTTGCCCCACAGCGCAGGAGACGAGGAAATATGAAGTAGAGGATGATAACTGAAAGGAGGGACACTCTCTTTGTCACTTTCATTAGCTTTTACCACTTTTACCTCTCCTCCCCTAACTTTTTCTTCCCCCTCAGTTTGTCCATGAGCGACTTCGAGTGGCGCTGGAAGTTTAAACAAAACACCTCCCTTTAGAATTCAACTCCTGCTGTCCTGAAGGGACACACACACACACACACACACACACACCTGATTTGCCAGTAATGTGTAGAGCAGCAGGCGCCTCCAGATTTGTTGTTTTTGTTTCATTTTCCTTCTCTTCCTCCTCCCCCATTCACAGCTAAGGTGAAAAACCGTCCACGGAGATATTTGGTAGATTTTGCCATTAGCAGACTCCACCTTTCCAAAACACTTACAGTAGCTGGATTTCATGTGTTGATTTGTGCAGCATGAAAGTGAATTTTTCACAATGATGTATTTTAAAACAAAAAAAATTATTTGGCATTTCTTGATAACAACAAGAAAAGTGAAAAAAAGTCACACAATAGTTCAAATTTAGCTCTACTTAAACCCCCTCACAACAAATTTAGAAGAACTTTCACATCATAGCTTGTTGGAATTTTCTCACTGCACCCCAATTTAGAAAATGTTGGCTTGGTTGGATACCAACTGTGGGCTCAGTTAGTACAAGGAATCAATGTTTATCAGCCCCTAAGGCTGTGTGTGTCTGTGTGTGTCTCAGAAATGGACAGCAGTACCCGATGGATATTTAACACATTAGCTTTGGCAGAGCTGAGAGTGGTGTGAAAACACACTGATTTCCTAAGTGGCAATCATATCAGCCTCGCCGTCAAAGAGGCAGCAGAGAGCAAACATCTGTGTGTGTGTGTGCGCCCCAGAACATGCATGCAAACTGTGCACATCCTATAGACATTGACTCCAGCACTGCTTTACAGTAACAGTTTATCAGTGTATTTGATTCACCAGGATTAGGTGAGCTAATTTAGCTTGTTTTTTTTTAAATAATGTGCCTTATAATATGTATTTATTTTACTTGTATTTAATAGAATCTGTATTCTTTGTCTCAAGAAATTCTTTTGACTGTTTTTCTTTGTGACTTATTTTATCCAACTACAGTTTTGTCAGATGTTCAGGATCTCTTTCTATCTCTTTTTCTACCTGCGTCTTTCTTTCTGCATCCAGCATTTTCCTTCTGTCAGTTTCTCATTCTCTGTTGCTGCATTTGCCTTCTATGCATGTGTCTTTCTCTGTCTGTCAGTGGTAAGCTGTCTCCTCCCTGCCAGGGTTCAGGGAGCCCTTGGTTCTCCTCGATGACAGTATCACCCTGAGTTACGACACAAAGGTCTCAGCCTCCTCCTCCACCAACCCTTGTTAGGCCCGCTTGCTCACTCCCTCCCTCCGTCAATCCCATTCTGCCTCGCCCTATCCATCGTGGTCTCCAGCCGAGAGTCACCCATCCGAAACTATGTTAAAACAGGGTCATCCCCCGGCGTGCACTTAAAAGCTGTCCCTTTAACCTGCTCTGAAATACTTACGGCTATTATTATAGCTTATAAATCATTAAGAAAGTTTAATTATACGAAAATTTCATGGTGGAAATGTGCAAGCTGACACATGGGAAGGGGAATTTAATGGGCCAGCAAGTCCCAGCACCGTGAGGGAAAATATTGAGGTTAGGTTTCTATTTTACAGCATTGCCGGAGGGTTGGGAGACAGGGAGAAAGACAAGAAAAAAGCACTGTTCGAGTGAGAGAGAAGGAGAGAAAAGGCAAGTGGAGATGATGAGGCCGAGTCTGTATTCAATGCGCAAAAGTAACTTTCTCATTTCACTCTGTAGCCCAAAGCCATTAATGTGGCCAGTTGATTTGGGAATGATGAAGACGTTGCCCACCGTACCTTATGCTGGTTTTCTTAACTAAGATATATTCTAATTAACACAAGACTTTAATTAGTCGCCATGCCGTAATTTCACTTCGTTAAGGAATGCTGCCTAATTAGAAATTACCATTTCTGTAATTGCTGTCGCCAAACAATATATGAACATCCCTAACTACTAATGTTACAAAACTTCCACTGTCCACTTTCTTAATTTTGCAAATATCATTTTAATGTGAACATCATAGGGGTATTGTTGATACAGCTCGAGCAACTTGAGCAACGGCTACCAATCTTTTCATTTTGGCAGAAATGTAAATTGATCAAACTGTTGGGAGTTAATCTCATTAACACTTACCACTGTGCAGATGTTAATTAGAAATTAATTGGATTCTGTTTTGGTAAATAAAATATAAAATGGTGCTTAACATTTGAGCATCTGCTTGGCTTATTGGGTCTGAATGATTTGAATGCGATGCCACTGCAATAAAAGAGTTGTCTTTCAAGTGAAAACCAATGTTTCAGGAACTCATTATCATTTTATAGACAGCAGGAATAAAAACATTTATGTAGAAGATCCCTCGGTGAGTTATTCTGATTATTTGGTCAATTGGGCAGAGAGACGTACAGAAGTTTCAAGTTTATTACAAAATATAATTTTTTAATATAAACATATGATTGTACATACTCACATGCACAAACCAACACCCTCACAAAGTAAAACTCTCACTAAACCTCATCTTGAAGAAACTAAATCCATTTTTTTTAAAGTAAACAACAGTTGCTTCGCTCCAGGCTGCTATTGTTTATGAGCACCCCTGTTACCCACAGTCCTGTTCGTCATCTCCCTCATTTTGCCCCCTCTCTCTCTCTCTCTCTCTCTCTCTCTCTCTCTCTCTCTCTCTCCTCCATACTCCCTTCCCGTCTTCCTCTTTCTTGTTTTCCATGCGGGCACAAGCGGGGCGCAGCGCCCGCAGCCGGCAGGTTTCCTGGCACGCCGCTCCTCATCCTCTGCCTTTTGTTTCCACCAGTGGACAACCATTCTCCACTTCTGCTGTGTCAGTAAATATTTATTGGTCTTCCTTTTCCTCACCGCCCCCACTTGTTGGTGTGTTTCTGTCCGCTGTATATATACGTGTGTGTGTGTGTGTGTGTGTGTGTGTGTGTGTGTGTGTGTGTGTGTGTGTGTGTGTGTGTGTGTGTGTGTGTGGTTTGCACGGTAATACACACATAGATAGAATCCTCCCCAACACGTACACAGACACACACCACCTCCCACTACCCTGCGTCCGGTGCTGTCACTCACACAATTCGGCAATGCCCGCTCCTCACCCTTTCAAATCTCACCCTGTCTCTCCGCCCACCATCCTCCCTGTCTGTCTCTCTCTCACTCTCTCCCTCATCTTCCCTTCATCATGTATGTGGTGAACAGCCGTGACAGGAAAGAGGAAAGAGAGGAGGAAGTTATTGCAGTTTTCTCCTGCTCTCTCCTACTCTACACACTCACCATAACCAGAGTTCAGGCACTGGAGAGTCAAAGGGGAAAAACCCCTGTAAATGCATGTGACCTCAGTGAGCAAAACCTCTGCACACTCCCACAACACTGAAAGGTGCACACACACAAACACACTCCCTCTGGCTCCCTAGGGCCCTGTGGCCTCGTGCTAGAGAGGGCTTCCTTCCTGCGGTTAAGACAAAGGAAGCTGGGGACCGACAGGGGACCTGGGACCGCTGCTTCAAAGCCACAGGAAGCGCTGGTGTTGTCTCTTCCTGTGGAGGGTGTTGGAGCGTGGGGGGCCAGCTGCCTGTGTTTTCACAGCCAGGGACGAACAGGGATATGTGTGTGTGTGTGTGTGTGTGTGTGTCACAGACAGTGTAGCAGCTGAACATGCTGCATTCACACTCCTATCCTCCCTCTATGACCTGAGATCAATTGCTAGCAACATAGTTATATACCGGTACTGTAGGAATAAGAGAGATAGCACACTAACATCATCCCTGTGGTGAATCCCGCGGCCACTCAAAGACAAATCCAGATGAAGATCATCAACTTCACCACTGTTTATCTTTAAGTCTATTGTCCTCATTGATTTACAATGGAAGAAAATCACTGCCAGAGCATCAGTCAGCCTTTATGTTTGGTTTTCCAGCCCTTGCCACTGTCTTTGCTGACTCTTCACATGCTCACAATGTGTACATGTCTGTGTGTGTTTGTGTTTACGCTCCTGTTCCAATGTTGGCGTGTAGGGATTTATGGGGGAGTATGTGTTAGTGTGTCTCCGCCATGTGTTTTCCAACCTTCCGGATGTGCACCCGCATACATGTTTGTTTGTTTTTTCTGTGTTCGCCCTGGCTTCTCTGATACTCTCCTCTTAACTCTCTGGCAGCAACAGGACAGTTAATCAATCAAATATTTAAGCAGTGCTTCAGTGCTCAGTGGGTAGTCCTAGATTATCTGTGGCTGTTGGCAGTGCATGGCGCAGCCACATTATAAGCCTCGTCTCTGACTGGCATCGTCGCTGGGCGCTTCTCAGTCTCTCTCTCTCTCTCCCCTCCTTCCCCTTGGCCTCTGCTCAGTCTTTGCTCACTCCCACTAGCGCGCAACATTTCATCCTCTTTTTTTATTCTCACTCACTTTCTGTCATTCTCTCTCTATCTCTTGTTTTCCTTTCTCTTGTTTGCTGCTCTCTATTCGCACTCACTCTCTATGTGTAATTGTGGCTTTTCACATTGACTATCTGACAGTGAGCAAGGCCCCTTAAAGAGCTCTCATCTTTATGTCTTTGGCTGTTTCTCTCTTTTCTCTCGCTCTGCATTCTTTCTAGGGATAAGTCTGCCTGTCTCCCATAGGGGGATCTCCATTGTGGATTACCATTCAGTTTTCGTCCAATTATCTAGTGGCTTTCGCTGCCTTTGACACATAATTATCAAAGGCCTAAATAATTGTCTTTATTATTGCCGGTGTTTAGATGTAGCTTCAGCGGTGCAGTTGCAGGCATGGGAGCGTCACGGGGAGAGGAGAGAAATGAAGTATTTATCTCGACCAGAGATTAGTTTAGCATGCTGTTAAATGATGTCTCGTCGCTTATTTCAACTCCTCGTCCAGATAAATAAACATGATTAATATTCCTCCATCCCTCCTTCCTATGCATACTCCATGCTCACACATACACACACACACCCATCGCATATCACATTCTTCGTCATTGGTGAAAATAAGATTATGCTCAACAAAAAATCTAGGAATTAGCTGGCTTTGTAGCAGGAAGCAGCTTAAAACCCTAAACACTGTACTTTGCTGAGAGCCATGTGAGGTCAGGTACAAGATACAGGGGTTAGAGACAAGTCTCTGTCTGTGTTTGTGTCTGAGTGGCTCCAAATGTGTGGGGGGTGGCTATTTCAACTTGTGAAAAGCTGGATTTAGTAGAATTTTGCCAACCAGGGGGTCAGAATTCTGTGATGTTTGCGGGTCTCTATAGCAGCTGGGCCCTCTGCACAGAAGTCAGAAAATTAATGTTTTTGTGAAAGAAACAGTGATGGAGTGAAAAGAGGGAGAAGGATTTCATAGTTCATCCAAAGTTTGAATGTATTTTGGGTGGGGGTGAAGTCTGCGCCATCAGTTGTGACTCAGCTTTGTTAGAATGGTTCACAGGAATGTGATGTGTAGCTCCAGTCAAATTAAATCCAAATCCAAAAACAGCATGTCACAAATGGGTTAAGAAATTTATCTTACACCTTTTTTGTGACACACTAAAATTTTAAATCAAAATGGCTTTGATCATTTTACAGAATATGACTTATATGCCTGTACTATGCAGACGATAGGTGAAGTACATCAAGCTGGTGCTAAACATTTCATGAAAGTGCTCTAGTGAGTAAGGTTGCCGTCCTTCAAGCTGAGGACTCTGCTTTAGACCCCTGTGATCTGTGCATCGTTTCCACTTAAGCTTAAGCTTCTGCTTATGTTTTAAAGACGAAAGTGAAAGCCCACTTGCTTTAGGGATGCTATTCTGAAGCTGACCCTGTGGTCTGATCTCCCTGTGAAGTAGGCCAAGGGAAAAGATAATTTTCCTCATGGGGATCAATAAAGCATTCACAAGTATTCTTTGTGCTCATCTGCCTCTGTCTGTATCTCATCTGTCTTGCTTGTTCCTGTCATTCCCTCTTTAGTCCTCCTGTTATACTGCTTTTGATATCCAATCAGCCTCCTCTTATAACGTTCTGCCTTTACTTTCCCATTTTCTTAATTTTTTTTCAAAAGCAAGCCTCCCACGTTCAACCCCCACCTGAACTTTACTCTGCATATCCAGCTGCTTTAGCGTTAAAGTAAAGGCCAGCAGAGAGGTGGCAAATGTCTTAACATCTGTGTGCTTGTTTTAGCTCAACAAGTATTTCCACATGTTTCTCTTCCTTTTTCCCTGTCCGATACAAGACTGATCACAACAGCTGGCCTGTTTCCTTATTAAAGCTGCAGTCTGCGGTTACATAGCGGATTAGCACATTTAACGTTCTGGATAAAAATGGATAGCACTAACTCACAGGCTAACATGGTGTACAAATCATAACATGATGAATCATATGATCAGACAGCTCTACATCGCTACCCACTTGGGAGCATATAGCTTTATGGTAACTGGTTTGTAACTTAACCATGAGTATCACCCACCTAGCAGAAGACACAGACATGCCTGGATTTTGCTTTCAACATGCAGCCAACCACAGTTGTCATTGTGGCTTGTAAAACGTGGGACCTAATGGTGTTGAAATCATTGTGGTTGAAGGCCACACTGCATAGAGCACTCTCTCCAGGAGTCATTATTTGTCAACCTATTACACCAACTGTTACCACAGCCAAACATATGTGTGTAGGCAATGCGGCAATGAGAGCTGTCAGAACAAGTGATTGATATAGCCAATGCTGGGGGACGGAGTTCTTTGCTCTTTAATCTTCGGTTGAGCCATCATCGGGAAAGCAGACTTTTTTGTTGAGAGTTGCTGATTTATTATGCCTCCTCATTTCCGCAAATATACAACACTGTGTGAGTATCTTTGAATAGCAAATCACAGATCACAAAAGTTTGTCAGAAAAAAGTAGTTTTTCTTTGTATTTCACACCAATCAAATTTAGAGAGAAATAACTTCCAAAGCATCCAGAGGTGCTAAATATATTCATTTTGAATGTGTGCTTTTGGACTTCCAAAGGTTTCGCTAGCCCATTTATAAAATAAATATATATAAAAAAATGTCTCCAATTACTTGTCTGCTTGATGAGACTGAGTCTGTCTTCGCAAGATTAAACATGCACTCTCTAAATACTTAAGTCCAGTATTTAAGTTCTAGACGTATCCATCCAGCTCTATCGACACTCTTTCTTTCCCCATACCTTTATGTCTGTCTGTCATTCACTTGCTTCTCCAAAAAACTGCCCCAGAACACAGAGTGGTGCCCTCCAATCTGCTCACATTCATTCCAACACGAATATGCATATATCGTGTACCCACACATACTGTATATGCAGACATGCGCACGCACACACACACACACACACACACACACACACACACACACAATACAGTTTACTTCAGCACCAGTAACCAAATTTATTATAGCTCAGTTACACTTTTAATATAAAAGTGATATCCAGTGAACCATACTCATGTAAAGAACATTTTCCATCAAAAATGTTGGACTCAGATGGTTTAAGGGGCATACAATAGGAATATAGACCTATTTATCCACTTGGAATGTGGACAAAATGTTCAGTTTGCTGCCCAGACTTGGGCAGTGTTTTTGACTGGTTTGAAGTCATGTGCTTAGTGTTTCCCATGGACAGTCAGTCCAGTGTCTCCTGTTTCCTGGCCTCTGCTAGCAGCCCCTATACTCAGGGACTGGCCCGTTTGGCTAGCGCCAGAAAAAAGGACCTTGACTGACACCTCCAGTTTTAAAAGGTTGACTTTGCTTCTCCCACGGGCCCAGTTCTGCCAGAGGAAAGCTTTTCAACCAAGCGTGGATGAAGAGGTAGTACAGAGAGGAGTGTGCATCTGTGTGTGATTGTATGAATTTTGTGTGAGTGAGTGAATGTGTCTGTTCTTTTCCATGTGCAGCGTCTGTCTTTTTTGTTGTTGTCTATCTCTACAATTGTGTACTTTTTTATGCTTGGGGTTGTACGTCCCCTCTCAGTCTGCTCTACCCTCCTCCCTGATGGAGACGCTACAGTGGAAGCCTTATCAGCTCCATGATGTATGAGTCCTTAGTGCCTTAATAGATTCCATTTATCTCTATACACTCCCACTTTAATTTGGCTGGGCGAGGCAGGATGTATTCAAATGCCCACCGTCATTTTGATGTACAGCCAACGACCAGCCAATCTAGCTGGCTGAAAATGGGCAGTGTTCCCTGCTGTGAATGTGTATAAGATGGGTAATTTCTTCAGCCTTAGCCCCAGTCTGAGTGTCAGACTAAGATTCCTATTAGCAGCAGCTTGAACCTTCTATACCCTCCCATTCTGTAGATTTAAACAAGCCGTAGCAATATTTTGTTTTATTACACCACGCTATTATAGATTAATATTTATCCTATTCTTACATGCAGGCATCGACCTATCCCTGATATTCCAATCCCTGCCTTAGCTTTAACATTGCCACTGAAGTACTTGTCTTATTCTTACGCACCAAGCCATAAACACTATCGCCCTACAAAAGTCCAGTAGTTCAGGACGTTTACAAATTTGTCATTCCTTTAGAATGGAGCTTTAAACTAGTTTGCTCTTGGTCCGTTTGGCCTTAGTGCCATATGTAGATGACCTGGGAATCGCCATACTTGGTTCTATTCCACAGGCTATGTCCATTTCCCAGCATCACTAAACATGTGCAATACATGATCGTGAACCTATTGTTGCAAGTCCTGTTCTCTTTTCTTCCCATGTTATCTTAAAGCCAAGCATAGTGAAACGGCTCGTCCCAAGGCCTGCAGTACTCCTTGGGGTGGGACCAGCGGTGTGGGAAGTCTATTGTAGTGCGGTAACAAGTCCTTTGCGTGACATTTTCTTTGGCGTTGACATTCAGAGGGGAATAGGAAGACGGGCCTGCGGAAGCCACGTTCTCTATGACATGTGAAGGGAAAGGGTATTAAGAATGGGGATAGAGGTATATGAACGTGCGCAGCAAAGGGACATTTGCACAGAACGTGACAAGGACACGCTATGCTGGAGCAGCTCTTTCATATTTCTCTTTATAACATTATGCCATACACCAGGTTGAATCTGTATTCGCTCTCCAGTGGGCCTATGCTATCCTGGTCCAGGGAGTAGGCTGACAGTGTATGTTAGACAGGCACTAAACATTTCATAAGGCAAGTATCTACTAACACAATGGTTATGTTATTTTTTTTTCTTTCTAAAGAGGCTATCATATGTCTTACAGCATAAGGTCTCTTTGTTGTTCAAATGTTGTACGAAACCGTATCCTCCTCAATAGTGACTTTGTCGATAACATGCTGATAGGGTGACTAACAAAAAATTTTCATTTGCTTTTGTGGCAGATGAATCAGAGGGAAATGCAGGTGAAGAACAGAGCGTGCGCTGTGGCTCTGACTGACTCGGCTCATAACATCTGGCTGCAGGAGACCAGCAAAGGCACACAGGACTGGATGCAGCAGGTAAAATAACCACATATGCACAAATATACAAACTGAAGGCAAAAAAAAGACACTGCAAACTGTACAGGGGTCTATTCCTGTGCTCCCATCTCATCATGTAAATTCACCGGGCAGTGGGCTGAGGTGTCTTAGATTTTGCTCCTCTCTGATTTCTCCCCGCACAACCCTGGTGACCCTCACAGGTGCCCCTGACCAACAGCTAGATTTAGAAGTCATAGAGAACCATTGTTTGAATGTTTTCTCTCGCTGTCTTTAAAAAAAAAAAAGCAGCCCCCACTTTTTTCTTCCTTGGTGCATGTCAATGAATAACTAAGACAGTCAACCCTCACTGGTGCGTGTGCGCGGCTTGGCATGCATGTGTTTGTATGTGCTTTTGGGCAAGCGTGTGAGATAGAATGCACGTGCACATGTGCATTTGTGTTAGCTTCATTTTAGCACTTGCCCTTTCTGGTGTGACCTCTGCGCCATACGCAGCACCTGGGCTCACTCAGTATGCACATACAGATGAGGGCCATCCAAGACCAGAGCTGCTTGAGAGCCGGAGATGCAAATGTCATGCACACACACACACACACACACACCATACCTTTTATTTCTATTACTTCCTCTTTTATATCCCTTGCCTTTTGTTTTTGCTATTTCTGTCATCTCCCATTTTGCGTGTGTTACGTGTCGGTGAATGTGTATGTATGTTAGTTTGAGTGGTGGGGATTCAAGGTTGCACTGGCCCATTCTCCTTGTCTGGAATTTCCTATTTTTGATTCATCTAAGGGATGTTTGGGACACAGTGTAATTGGAATGTTAAGTGATTTTCTATTTGTGATGATTCCCCGGAACAATAAATCTGAAATAACCTTCTTTGTCCGGTCGGAGTAAAGGGACAGGCAAGGATTCGCTCTCTCTCGTACTCATTAACACACAGTCCTTTTTTGGCTGAATCAAGGGATGAGCCCTCCTAATTAAAGGGATTTTTTCTTGAGGGAAACGGAAACAAACCTATATGCCCTTCTGAAGGATGCAACATATAAAGCTAATAGATTTCACATACTCTTCTTCCTCTGCTTTCAGCCTTATGTTTTTTTCTTCCTCTTTTCCTTAAATTCATAATTTTCTGCCTTACCATTGCAGTTTTGTGCTATTTTGTTCTGAAAGAGTTAAAACCTCACTACTTGTTGCTAATTCCAAAGAAATGTTTACACTGTATTTCTCTCAGGGACCATCAAAATTACTATGTCAATCATTACATCAATTGTATTTAACAACAACCCAACCAACAACTCAAATTAATGATAAATTAATGATAAATACTGCAGATCACTGCTGGGAGATATACATTATTTTTGGATATGTTAACATTTGATTGATATTGAGGGGGGTGGAGCAAAATGAATATATTATATTTTCAAAACCAATACCGTAAGTTGTTTTGCTCAAATTCAGTATTTCATATTTCATCACATCCCTGGCTTCGGTGCATGGATGACAGTGCTAGTTAACGAGCCATGGGTCAGCATGAGGATTGAGGTGAATCCAAAATCTACTCTGTCCCTAGTCGTTTACATTAGAAACCAATACTGTGTATTTGCACTGGTTCCACTAAAAGGTCAGAGTGCCTTTTTGCTCCACCCAATATTCCAATTTTAGGGATTTCGAACATTGGCTCAGTTTCCTGATGTTTGGCTTTGAATGATCACACAGTACACACACACACTACAAGTAGATGCAGTTGTTGGTGCAGTGCAAAACATAGACACACAAGTGCACACAGACCCTGACAGTAGATCCTTTTAAACACATTGAGGTACAGCCACACACACATGCGGGAAGGGCAGCCCAGAAGGTGCTGCACATCACAGAAAGGAGATAGCAGTGAACATGCATAATGTCCTGGGTGATGTATAAATGTGGGTGCCCGTACGAGTGGGTGCATGTGAGGTCGGGGCACCTCAGCAGTGCACTGCTCTGTTCTCCTCGGACAGAGATAATTCCCTCCCTCCGGGGTTCAAGAGGTCACTGGACGGTGGGATGGAGCGATGAGAATCGGAGAGTAAAAGAGAGGAGATGGGATTTAGAGATCAGCGCCTACTGGGCCAGGTTATATGGACCAAATGGGTTAGACGAGGGGCAACTGACGTCACCACCAGGAGACAAAATACAGAGTGATGGTAAGAGAAAAGAAAAAGGCAGGGAATAAGCAGAGTCTGAGCTAGAAAAACTCCATCCACTGGCTGAGACAGAAGGAAATAAAGTATGAGAAACGTTCAATTATTTAGATCCCGTTGACTGGCTCAGAGACAGCACAGGTTAGAGCTGTGGAAAAGAAAAACAAAAAGACAGGTAGGATATGAATGGAGTGAATACAGATGGAGGAGAGGAGATGAAGAGATGTATGTGGAGATAGATGAGTAGCATAGTGAGAAGAAGTGAGTGAGATAGAGAGAAATGCGAATGATGGTGTACAGCTGGCAGCCTGTCACAGTCTCCAAGGTGTCTCCTGTCACTGTGCTGGCCTGCTGTCACACTCTAGTGGCCTGCCCAGAGCTCACATACATACACACATACAGAGTACACTATGGTCATGAATAAACCATTCTAATCCATAGAGATTATACAGGAACTGGAGGAGGTGGGAGAGAGACGGACAGAGAGAGAGTGAGCAAAAATTGATACTCAGGACTACTTTCGGAGAATTTAGGTTGCAGGCTGTCATGTGTGTTATGGTTTAGGAGAATTTTGTACAGCACAGAGTTTTCTATCATCTCAAAGTCCTGTGTGCTTTGAAAAAGAAAAGGTAGAGATACTGGTTTACCATTTAATTAAACCGATTGTACACAATTGCACATTTACATACTACACGTATTTTATTCAATATTTGCATTGAGGATAGTTTCCAAACAGATCCAAAAGATAATTTTGTAGTTTGTTTGATTATCGGATCACCCTTTTTATATTTTATTTTCATACTTTTTTGCAAGTGTGCATGTATTGTGACCAAACCTGAGTTTATAGTGTGTTCTGTTGTTCGAATGCAGGCTTTGGAACGTAAAGAGTAGCCTATACATCCTCATTTCAAGGTGCTGTGTGTGTATTCCTGTGGCACTTACTGTGTAGTGGATACGGAGACCTAACAGAGACCTATTTGGTCCTTGTGCAGACTCCATCAGATCCGCCTGCCATCAGCTGAACGCAGTGTTTTGTGTCCATTACTCTCAAAGTGTGTGTGTGCAGCATGGGTGTTTGTTGTGTATGTGAAAGAAGCAGGCTGGCTTCCACTGTGACTTGCTGAAGGAAGCAGGTGGTGGATCTCACAAACACACACACACACACACACACACACACACAAACATGTACACATGACAAAGAAGAGTCAAAAGCATCTCTCACAGGTAGAGTGGTAGAGCTGACACCTGCTTGCCATTTACACCATCAGAGCATACTTTTAGCTTAATGGTTAGCTTTAGCACTTAGCTTCAGCCTCTAACTCAACACTATAAAGGATCTTTTTAGGAATTTATTCCTCTATAATGTTAGTGAGGATTTTAAGTGAAACAAAATGCATTCTGCAACAATATGTCTTGCGTTGTGTACAAATGGGTACATGCATGTGCGCATATCCAGCACAAACCAAAACACACAGAGTGTAGGGAGAGGCAAATCTGTTTACATGTTTGTTTCACTGTCTGCCTTTAGTTCAATGGCGCCATTGATCGGCGGACGAGCTGCTTGAAGTGATGATGCTATGTGTCAAAGGCAACCGATGTGATGTGCCATCCTTTTGTCAAGTCGCCCTTCTCTAATCCCAGCCAGCAGGCCTTGCCTTTATGTGACTGCTGTTATGCCTGCGGTCTCCCACAGCACTGGGGCTGTGTGCACTGTTTGTGTGTGTGTGTGTGTGTGTGTGTGTGTGTGTGTGTGTGTGTGTGTGTGTGCGTGCGTGCATTTATGCAAGAGTTTGTGTGCACATGTGTTGTTGCCTTGACAAATCTATTCAAACCCCGGCCTCCCTGCCTCCATTGGTAGTGATGGTGGAGGTGAAGGAGGAGGGAGGAGGGCCCTTTGAAAGACTCCCCTCCTTCCCGTCTCTCCAGCCGCCTTCAGCCCACTGCTCCACAGCCCAGCTGACATCTTCTTCCAGACAGACTGAATGAATTAAAGGAGATACAATGAGACACTTGATGTAGCAGTCAAGGAGCCCCACTGCTTCTGTGCCGCTCTACACCGCTCTACACCGCTCTGCCCGCAAGCCCAGGCTCAGAGGAGAGCACATCTAGGGCAAAGCAAAGGATCTAAAAATACACAATATGCCACTGTTTACCAAGATGACTTGTCATCTTTTCCCAACACCCCCACCACCCCCACCCCTATCCTCCCCCCCTCATCTCTCTGCCGATCTTAGTTCAACACTCTTTGGCTCCTCTTATGTTATACCCCTTATACGACTATATAGGGCTAAATTAGGCATCAAGTATATTCAGTGTCCTGGTGTACCTTTTAAATATGCACACATAAAACATACCTGGGAGAAGGGTGCTTTAGTGTGTAGGGGTTAACTTCAGGGATGACGGCTGAGTATAAGTGAGGGCCTTAAGAGTCAGGGTTGCTGAGGGCAAAAATGCAAAAGCATGTGTTCCTCTGTGTGTGTATTTGAGTTTGAATGGTTTACAGCGCTACACAACTTCGTGGGAGACCCCCTGTAATGCAATCACTGACCCACACACATACACACACAAGCATGTGCAACACTGTAATGGCTGTCAGGGGGCCAGGGTGAAAGTAAACAAGGGAAGATAAGCAGTGATTCAGAAGGACGCCAGCTGCACATTCTAATCTCTTTACATTTTCTCTTTCTTCTATTTAACTTTTATCTTATCTGGAGAGCGTCTTCTCCAGGCATTCCTTCTCAGACTCCCTCTGTCCCTCTCTCCCTTTTCCCTTGTTTTTATACTAACCTTACTAGCCACAGCATACCAATCCACATCGCATGGTCAAAAGGGAAAACATACTTTGATATGTTGTCATCTGACCCAGAGAATGAAACCTCAAAGCATGGGAATAGGAAGTTGTTTTGAAGTGGGGCTTTGATGCAGTTCATTATTAATTGTACCTTAGGTTTAACCCTAATGTGTTTGCAACAACCTAGTTGGTAGAAAGAGAGCCCGCCACACAGACAGATGAAGACAGCAAAAAACAGATAAAGAGGTCTTCTCCTCCTTCTGACAGTAGAGTTGTCAACCACAGGGGGTTTGAGAGGACTAGGGGTGTTTGCAGGGGGTTATGGGTCAGCAAGCTGGGCAGACACCCTCCCCCAGGGCACCCACTGATCCACCATGGTAGAAGGCCTCAGCTCTCAACCACAAACAAACGCCAAGCTGTCTGAGCAACATGTCACAGAGCTTTTAATTGCTTGTTCCCGTCTCTCTCTCTCTTTCTCTCTCCCCACCTCGCTCAACCATGCACATACCTCTTTCTCGATCATCGTATCTCCCCTTTTCCTCTGCACCTGTCCCCCTTTTCTTTGTCTCCCTTGACTCCCTATTTTCCATCCTTTTTATTCTCCAGAGTGTTTTTTTGTATTCCAATATCTCTTGCAATTTCAATTAAACTTGCAGTATTTCACTTTATTTCCATAAAGTGAAAAAAAGAGGGAATCACGAAGATAAAAGACTTACATTTGTGCGTCAAATCCCTTCCTTTATTTTATTTGTCTTTTATTTTATTATTTTATTTTAGTATGTATTTCTGTGTATGTGGGAGGAATTGTGGTGAATACTGGTTGCCATTTATTCATTTCCCAAACCTTCTACATGCCATAAATAGATGAGAAATTTGCCCTCGTTGTTTTCAATTGTCAATTTACATTTTTTTTCACCTCTCCCTACAGCACTGTTGTAACTGGGTGTCGAGTCCAGAGCCCCTGGACACACCACTGGATTCCATGCTGCCAGACTGCCCCAGAGTCTCTGCAGGTATCAAACAAATCTTTGTAAAAAAAAAACACTCCAACAGTAATAACCATATTACTCAATTTCTACTTACAGTATTATCTAGATCGCTTTCAGTTTCCAAATACAATGATTGCAAGGAATTTGACTTGATTTATTTCAAGGCAGTTAAACAATAGAGTACTAGCACAATAGAGTACTAGCACCAGTAGGTCAACATGTAACAGAGCTTCACATGTAGGCAATAGGTGCTATGTCAAGCTAAGCCAAGCGTTTATTCTACAGTCAAAAGTGAAAAATTGGTTTGCACTGTGAGAAGTGAAGTTAGCTGCTGTAGTTGTGAGTACTGACAAACTCGCATTACCAGAGGCTCACAATCAGTGATAAAGAAATGATTAAAGTAGTGGGTTAAGCTTCATGGATATATTGAAAAATCCATAAAATGTTCATAAATCATCACTACATGTCTCTTAAATGTAGCCTAAAAATGGGAGATATGTTTCTAAGTTAAGTGAAATTATTTTATATTCAAAATCTGCATAAATGACAGATATGCAAATAATAATAATTTCCTCAGTGTTTGTTTTACCTCTGTATACTTTATGTGTTCATCAGTGGGATATAGCAGTGCCGATAACAGGGTTCAATAGGTGCGTTGTTGTGGGTATGTTGACAGTATTTCTTCTGTGTGTGTGTGTGTGTGTGTGTGTGTGTGTGTGTGTGTGTGTGTGATGTCTTAGTGGGGCTGATTGAGAAGGATCATTGTCAGAGAAACTGAAGCAGTGGTAGATTATCTTGAAACACAAATACACGCAGTAGCTTGTCTCACACACGTTACAGAAATGTGCTGTTTGATTTTGTTTCTATTTTCGTCCTCTTTGTCGCGCCTTCTTTCTTTTTTCATCAACTGTCTCCTATATTCATTAATCCTCTCCTGTGGTGTTTGGCTTCCTGTCCCTGTGCCCTCTCAGTGGTGGACTGGCCTTGATGATGTCACGGCCATCATGAGAATGTGTCCTTAATGTAGGATTAGGGATGAAAGCTGTAATCCTCAACATGACCGTTGATAAGAGATGATGATTGCAGTGTTGTTTGAAGAGTGACACACATGTGGGCAGGCACGCACAGCCGCACACACACAGAGAAACAAAAGGAAAATCTTAACAGGAAATGATATATCATATCCGTCATAAGTATTTAATGCACCTGTTTTTACTCTTTGTATATGTAAGTAGCAATTATTACATGTAGCACACAAATACAAACATCTTTGTCTCATCACTCATTTCCATCATCACTCCAGCAATCCTGCATTGTAATTTTATTCTCTTCAAAACCCCTCTGTGACACCATGGTGAATGTGTAGGTCATCTTACACATGCTCCACGTGTTAGTGAATACATCTCCAACACTGCTATCTCATCTTGGCCACTAAAACACCATGTTCCACATGGAGCTGTGTGCGTGGGTGGCCTTAACATCTACCAGTGAATCAGCTTCTTGAAATGTCATCTAGTCTTCAATAGAAAACTCATACTGTATTTCATCTTCAAATGTCATTTTTTTAACTTGATTTTTTACGTCTCTTCTCAGTGACTGCTGTTGGTCAAAAGACAGCAACCTTTAAGCCAAGATATCGCAGTCTACTTTTTGAAACTGTTGGTATGCCTGGCATTGTCCTATCACAGACCTGTTTGACACAGCGTCCATCTCTATGTATGCACTATTGATTTGTGCTCTTTTGACTTTTGCTACTTTAACTGAGCTGAATAGATCTGAGTCTCTGGCCTGTTAACAGAGCTGCCAACTCTTCTTGTATCTGGTCTTTTGGTGGCAGCTTCTGATGTCAAAGGTTGTAGAAGTCGTCTTTGTGTCCTTGGCAGCCTGGCAGGTTCATAGGCAGCCGCCATTGTGGTAAGAGTCACAGCAGAGCAACAGAGGTGACGAGGTTGAGGGAAGGCTGTCAGGGCAGCGTGGCCCAGCACTTCAATCGACCCAACAGTTACCTCTTCTGCTACCATGACTGCTGTTGTTTGGGTTGCTATGGTACGAGCGTGTGTGTTAGTGGGGGATAATCAGGGTTGACCATAAAGCATCTCAGCAACAAGGAACAGACCTGTGACTCCTTGTTGTCATACACGCACACGCAAGTGCACATGCTCACATGCAGACACACACATCACAGTGTGAACCACCGCTCTTGTGTGAAGCCAGACCGCGCCAGGCCCGGGGCAACTCGGCTGCTGTGGGGAATAGCATGTGATCAGACACACATAAGAAGATGTCTCAAGGCTAACAAAGTATTGGAAGTGTGCTTAAATGTGGGTACTGGGACTGGTCAGGTAGTCTGATGGGAGGATTGGTTGAAGAACGAGTCTTGCTGTTGCTCTCTTTCTTTCTCTACTTCTGTTCTTCTGTCTCTCTCTCTCTCTCTCTCTCTCTCTCTCTCTCTCTCTCTCTCTCTCTCTCCTTACTCTTCTTCTGCATCTGACTTTCTCCATACATCTCCCCTCCTCCACTTGCGTTCTGCCTCCCTGTGTGGAGCAGTAATGATATGATTAATGTGTTTCCATGCTGGTAGACTCTTGGCAGAAGGAGGTAGGGAGAAGTGGAGGCAGAGCTGGTCTGTTATTCCTTATCATCTGTGAAGCAACGTCGGTATACCAGCATGGCACTGTGACTGGGCTGGAAAGACGCAGAGAGGGAAGGAGAATAACACATAGCAGGGGTGTCCACTAAGGTCTCCAATTCTTGTTTTTAAATGTGATAAAACCTGGAACCACTCCCTTCACATTTGACTGGCCAGCTTCCCTACCTTTTTTTTGTTTTGTTTAATTGTGTCTTAATCTTTCTTCCTTTCACTCCATTCTTTTTTTTTTCCATCTTGCAAAAGGAATTTGTTCTCCCAAGAAGGTCATTGCTCTGGCGTTTGGCAGTGGCCTGGCACACTAGCAGAATTTTATCAGTTAGGAGCATGCTGTACACGGGGCAAAATATGCAGATAAAGTGGAACCAAGCTCCTGCTGGAAAAGCTCCCTTTGTGTGTGTGTGTGTGTGTGTGTGTGTGTGTGTGTGTGTGTGTGTGTGTGTGTGTGTGTGTGTGTGTGTGTATGTGTGTGTGTGTGTGTGTGTGTGTGTGTGTGTGGTGGAGTAACTACAAGGACAATAGAGAAATAAGTCTGTTAGTGGGGCACTGTTTAAGTGGGGTGGCCTTCCCAAGATGTAATCATTCCAAACCTACAATGCCGTTTAGATGCCAGGACAAGGATAAATACAAGATGAGAGAGAATGAGGGTGAGGAGAAAGGGATGGACAAAAACACAGGAAAATTCCAGTCTTACAGTCATTTCTTCTGGTAATGGCTCCTTTGTTTTTGTTGCTTAGTTTATTGACTTTTTTCTTGTGAGATGGATGATCAGTTGTTTGATCAGTGAAGATGCTATTTCAAAGGTGGGAAAACCGCCTTTGTTGATAACACACACATACTTAAGCACACAGACACATGTACACACAACTTCCTCTTGGGTGATTACTCATTGTCCAAGCTGATTATTAATTACAAAGGGAGACCTCTCTGAAGGTAAACACTGATTAATGGCTAACAAAAGTAAGTTAATGTCTTACCTGTTCTTTAATTACCAACCCTGCTCTGCTACAAGCATCCCAACACAAGGCTGTAATTAACCCTAATGGACTGCAGGAAGAGACTCACTTTCATTTTCTTTCGCAACATAAATACGCTACTGTATGTCATTTTTTGATGTGCCCACCTTTCTTCCTTTTCTATTAGGTTTTCCATAATTACAAAAGTAAGGATTGTATTGAAAGGTTTTCTCAGTTGTTTTTTTTCATCTTGAATGAAAATAGAGGGGAGTTGGCTGTAAAAGTGATGCAATATTGTTAAAGACATGAGAAATAATTCCTGTGCAATGACATGGGAGGTCACTGCCTTTCTTCTTTACCTAAGGCTCATACCTCTGTGGCTCAGTGTTATTAATGTGCCAAGATACCACGGAGACACAAAAGAGTGCCTGGGAATAAAAGCTGATACGGAGCACACACACGTTGTCAAGCTCTTATTGTGAATATGCCATGTCCTGCTATAGAATTGACTTGCCTGTAACCTTCACCCCCCTGATCCACGCACTGCTGACCGTGAAACACCTCTAGCTGTCTGCACCTTCACCACACACACACACACACACACACACACACACACACACAAACACACCATCTGATTGATGTCTGTGTGACTTAACACTTTGAGAGGAAACTCAGGCCCACTCAAATTAACCTCACCTCCTCCAACCACTGTTTTTCCAGCTTGTTAAGTTGGAAGTCCGCTGCCTCGATAGAAGATCACATGAAGATGTGTATGTGTTTTTGCCTGTGTTTTCACATTTGTGTGCCAGTGTTTTCTTAGCTTGACCGGCACACGTTGCGCTAGATTTGCAGGAAATAGACATGTAAACTCTGGTGAACTGGACCCTAACCCTTGACCTGGATTCACTGAGGTTGGGTCAGGCTATTGTCTGGGTCACATTTGTGACAGATCACATCATAAGGATGTGGAAAATTCTGAGAACAAGAACTGCTGATGTCAGTCAGAAACTAGTAATAAAGTGCTGATTTGTGAGATGTAATAACAATTTGGTTTGATTTGTGATTATACTTTGATATCATAAACTACAACCATATGATCAGAATACCAATTTCTAATGGATTTATTTTAGTTCAGCAGTGATGCACTCATTGTATTGTTGTCATATGTAATATTTACTTTTGATACCCAGTCGTCAAACAATGACAATCTCTGACAATTTCTTTTTCTTTAGTGCCTGAGTAAATCTCAGACTTCTCTGGTGGTGATTGACCAATTGCACCAGTTTACCAACCTCAAACTAGAGGCAACCGTGATAGGGTCGTATTGAGGGTACTGAGTTGAAAAAGAGAACAAAAGTTGTGCCAAAGATGAATGGTTGGTGTGGAGGCTATATCAGAGCTGTGCAGGGATCTTTTTGATGTATTCTCTTTTTCGCCCCGTGTGTGATCTTTTTGGAGACACTGAAGGGCCAGGATTGGTGTAGAAGCTTTATGCCATAATGTTACCTGGGAAACACAATCTTCAGCTGCTTGGAATCTTTTCAGCAAGAACAAAAATATGTAAATCGGCCTAGTTTTACAATGACCAGCTGGACTTTATTAGAGTTCTCCGCCAGATGTTTTCTATTTTTTATTCTATTCTATGGATACTCTGATTTGAAGACACCAGAAAAGAGACAGTTTTAGAATCACTGGAAAAGATTTACGCTATAATAGAGCTGGAAAATAACTACACAGTTTTCAATATAACAACAACTGTAAATGTAAAACTGAAGGTTGAGGCGGATAATGAGACCTCTTCGGCTGTGGAGCATTATCTGTAAACTTTCTTCAAGGAAGTAAACCTGTTTTGACAGGCTAACAAATACGTTTATCATTGAAAAGCCTTATCTTCTGATGTTTTTGCAGGAAAAAAATGCTAGGATTACTATTCTTAGTTCTTAGTACACTGATTATACTGATAAATAAGACAAATCAGAAATAGTTTTGAGTCATGCACAGCTGGTGTTTTTATTGAAAGAGAATTTAGCATTTGACGTGGAACATTTATGGTATGCTGGGGAATAGGTAGCTTGTTTGGTCCTGGATAACTGTGTTTAGATTTTTCAGTTAAGTTTAAGTAAAAATGAAGGTTATGCTTTGTAACTATAGTTCCAATGCGCACATGCAGAGAACTTCTGAAATTTGCATGTAGTAGTTAAGCCAATAAGCACGAACCAGCTAATTCCACATGATAGCTTCTGTATAGATGGCTGTCAAACCTTAACTTGGCATCCACAAGCAGGCCCATGCAACATCCCAACCTGCATATACAATCCAAAGCCTTCAAAAATGTAATTCTATTGGATATTCCAACTATCCAAAGTTATCAAATGTGTTTGGCTGAATTTTGGGGAAATGAGTAAGCGAGGCACGACTCATCTCGTTTATTTTAATTTACTGGAATGGTGCAGTCATGGAAAGATAGTCAGCAATATCCAGGGAATAAGAGTGTGTAGGGGGAGTGTTAAAAGATGAGGGGAAAACATCCCCTTTTGTAAAAACCGAACCAAGCCAAAATCTGGTTTGTGATGTCTGAATGTTGTTGCCATCTTTTGGTGGTCTACTTCTTGACATGAGTGCCAGGATACCGAATGCTGGGAACATAAATTGGCAAATATATAGGATCTGTTATATGGTGAAGCACCTGTGAAGTGGAACGGATTTTAATGTATTTAACTCTCAACTGCCTTGGCTGGAGTAGTACCTTGGCTCATTATCAACAGTCTGGTATATAAGATAAACAGAAGATATGAGCAAAAGAGAGTGTTAACTATACAGAATATCTTCCCTCTAAGCTTTCTTTGTCTTTTACTTTACTTTTTATTCGTATGGATTTTTTTATATCTGAATTGGAGTTTTTGGTCATGACAGCTGGGAGAAAGTTTTGTTTGTCAACTTAAGGGTTACTTAGCAAAATGTATCACAGCTCTGATTAAAGATGTGTGAATGTGATTCTTTATTCATGTAGAAACACATTTAGACACAACAGTACAGCATAAATGAAGAATGACATCGGAGCTGAAGCTTGAGATGCAAACATCTTCTTGAAGAGAATATGGATTACAATATCAGATATATTTCACTTTGGCCTCAATTGTGCATTCATTTTTGATCAGGTGGTTATATGAAATGGCTCAAGCAATGACAGAAATATTAAGTTTCCTCTGCACATTTGAACGTTGCACGTTAGATTTGTTTGTTTTTAACCCCTGTGTCAATATCCCGAGGGAATAACAACCACAGAGAAAATTACCAATGGAGATGTAGCATTATATTAAGAACTTTTCAGCAACCCTCATCATCATTAACATCTGAACCAACCTTGATAGATTCCTCCCCCAAATCCTCACTTTGTGTCTTTGACACAACACTGCCCCCAGTACATTGACAGGTCACAGTATTGTGACATGGTGACAGGGCAATCTGTTCTGTCATGTAGGTTGCCGTCTCTCAGGGACATTTCCTTTGAATCAAAGACTTGACCACCTTGATTCAATTCTTTGATTCAATTCTCGAGGACTGTCCGTGTTTATTGATCTATTCCAGCGCTTTGCTTTCTGTCCGACATGAATCTTCACCCAGATCAGAATCAAAGATATGCCGACATAGTCAATAGACAAGCCCTTGTTACAGGTCCAAGACTAGAGTTTTGCCATTTGTTTGTCTTAACTGACAAACGAGAGGAAATGAAGGAGATCAATACATCAAGCTAATAATTGTACTAGCTTGTCAAAGTTAAACACTATATAATTCTTCAGCAGTGATGTGAGGTTCATGAAATGTTGACGCTAGCATTAGCTTATCTTTATAACTCTTTTGATCTATGTGAGGATATTGCTTTAGTTAACAATTTAAATATTGCTTTTATATTAGCAGCTGCAGTAACAAAAATAGTTATAGTAATAGTATTTTTTTATGTATTATTATTTTTATTTGCAGTATTTATTTTATTTATTTATTACACAGAACACATTTGAGACCAGTGCATCTTATTTTAAACAGAAAATTAATATATTGTGATAACAAAACATTTAGAATCAACCCCAGTAGTGTATTATTCAGTTCATATCTATAAAGGTTATTAAACACTGGGCATAGATATACTATAAATAAATAGGTTTATGTGAGGTATGCATGAAGGATGCTGACAAGATGTGAAGTGTGATTTGTAATCACATCTCACATGCAGAGCACTATTGCTTTACAGTTTAGGATATTGTGATTATGCTAACTAGAAGCGTGTCTGGAAAGCCCAGTCTGTGGTCTTCAGTTCACCCCTGCACTAGGTAAACTCTATCCAGGAGGCATTTTATCCTCTACTCCTTTCTCCTACTCGTCCCATCATCCCGAGGAAGAGAAGAAAGGGGAAAGACAAAACGTGAAAAAGCCTGGCATGCATAAATGAAAGTTCAACAAGGTTCAATGAAACACTTATACAATTTGCTGCAATATAGTGGGGTTTTATAATCTCATTATCATCTTAGTGCCAGATTTGCCCATGAGGGCCGTTCTGTATTCACTCTTATTAGCTCCTCAGATTTGTCCATTTGTCCTTCTGCTACCCGCCTCGCAGCCAATCACTGGGACGGTATCGCTAATAAATACCCCCTCCTTCTTGTTTTATCACCACTTTAATTTTTTTCTTCTCTTGCTATACCTCCTACTACTTTATTTATGCTTCTTTTTTTACTTTTACTTGCTGTGGGGCAAACACATAGCATTTTATCTAGCAGTCGGCTAATAACTGTATATATTTTTTTCTACAGAATGTGTTTCCCTTTAAACACATCTGTACCTACAGCATACAGTATCTAAGTCATTGTATCGTTTATGCTTTGACTTGAATCCCGTGTGTGACTTAAGAACATACAAATAGTAAAGTTCAGACGACAGGGAGAATTGTTGAAAAGTTTAAGAAACACATTTTACTGTATATATGCTTAACATTGTGACCATCTCTCCATATTACCCACTATGAATAATGTGAATTTTGGATTAATGACACCAATACAGTTGCACTCTGTTTACTCTGGTAGTGTTTTTAATCGTTTTCATGTTTAAAGCCAGGCTCTTTCCTTTCTTGAGTATGCAGGGTCAGATGAGGGAGCTAACATACAGGGTACAGTAGAGCAGGTCACAGGCTGCTTTCAAATCCCCAAACCTCTGAGCTGCTCAGGGTAGTGTCCATCCCTGGTCATTCGGAGGACATCACCAGATTAGTGCTTCGCGGACATGGATCTCATTTGCCCATATGGCCTCTTCTCATTGACTCGATATAGGCTCTAATCTGCCCAGCCTTTACCCCTGACCTCGACATGTGGCAAACCACTTAGAAAAAAGAACACACAAGCATATACCACATTTGACGGCTACAGGATAAAGTGTAGAGATGAGGAAGAAAACGGTGGCCAGTGTTACAGTGGCAACCAGAAAAAAAAGCGGGAAATACCTTAATAACATGCTGGATTGTTCTTGTAGCTGTAGACCAGTCTTAGGTGCATTCCCCATTGTGGAATTAATCCAATAAGCCCCAGTGGGACACGGCAAATCCTAACCACTGCTAGTATTGTAACTCTTAGCAATCACCTTCATCCCATAGTCTCCCAGAATCACCGTGCCCTCATTAACAAGGTAAAAGTAGCCACCCAACAAGTGTTACAGTGATGCTTTCCATGTAGCAACACCCCTCTGATGATACTTATCATCATCATTGGATGTGGCCTTGTCTGTGAGAAGATGAGAAGAACCAAGCCTGAGAGGAAAACCCCACACCTTATTAGCATAATGTCATTGCTGGACTAACATTTAATTTCCATTAACTGTTGTATGCATTACTTCTGAAATAAATAATTCTATTTCAGTCTAAATATTGTAAATGTTTGTCAGTAAATGTAGCATTCCTCACAACTGCTGCCACTAGCTGAATTAATAGAACTAAGTAGATTAGAGTAGGGAGAGGTTGATCTATTGAGTAACAGCGTATAGAGTATATGACAGCGTAACCATAAAAAGTTCACACTGCCAAAAAAAGAAAAGCTAATTCAGTGCTCCACAGCATTTTTATTCAAGATGAAGAACATTAATGTGAATGTAATTTACCGTAAATGACAAGGATGGAAGTCAAACCCACAAATACTGATGGATGTATTTTTCTTTGCAGTCATATTCATCAACATGTTTAGTTTTGTCAACATAAATTAATTTACTGCAACTATTTCCACTTATTCAGTTAAAGCTGTTGAGACATGTTGCATTTTTAGTTTGCTTTTGTTTGCCTTTCAAACAGGTCCACTAGAGTTCATGCGCCATCTTGTCTTAATTTACCTACAGTGGTGAATAATTTGTAAATTACTCGAAAGACAGACGTGGTAATTTTATTGAGGGTCAAACAGAATTTAGTTGCTCCTCAATTTTAATTAGATTAGATTGTTGCTCCCAGAAGTGTGTATTAACTGTAATTAGGTGACAGTTAGATCTTTTTGTTATTTTACTGATCTTCTGCTGTGCTCTGTTGGACTTTTTATACATGTCTTTTTAAATGGAGACTGTTATTGTTATGGGTTCATGAGGTCATTTCATAACGTTTAGCTGATAATTAACACATACACACACGCACACACTATATGCACAACTACTAGATTGAAGAACCCATACTGAGATCCAACATCTGCGGAAGCCAGTCAATTTAATATGTCACTGTGCGCACACTTTAAGTTTGTTTGAGATCAAAGGGTTTTGATTTTTCTTCCTTGAGTTTAAACCCACCAGTCGTCTTTAGTCAAACTTTTTTTTTAGATATGTTGTGGCAGTAGTCCCGCACAATGAAGTTATAATTTAATCCACTTTTAATGTGATTGTTGTGAAATAAAAACACAACATGGAATCTGTGAGAATGTATTTGGAAAGCACATAATTGCCAAATAGATGATTAGAAAATTAATTTAAAAAAATCACCCTTGAAAGTCCTTGAGTCCTACTCAACCTCAAATTACAATGTTTATTTCTCTTTTTTATATAATTATGTAAAAAAAAAAAAAGTGACCGTAGATTCTACGATCAGCCAGGTTTTCAGTATGCAGCAGTGACCTTGGATCCTCCCTCATGCTCCATGTTGACATCTTGACAGATAAAAACTTTATTAATCAGCCATCTCCAGGACAGGAGACAAACCGCCGTGAAACCGATGTGTGCTTGTATATGAGAAATGTGGCAATTAAAAATGTTTTTTTTTTGTTTTTTTTCAGTGAAAACACCAAGGAGTAGAAAGCGGTAATAAACACAGCTTGTTTGTAGCCTAGGAAGCAGCAATTATAAAGTGCTTGGAGAGTTGTGCTTATTGTGCCTGGGAGTAATGAGATAGCCTGCGTTGATCCCTCACTGATGCTATGGTTCCTAATCCTCAACCCTCTTTTCCTGCTTCTCTTGTTTATCCACTAACATCCTCTGACCATTGCTGGCCTGTCACTGCTCTGGGCAGCACCCAGTGACCTTTGACCTGAGTGTCAGCTGACTTTTCAGCTCTTAAAGTGGTCTGGCACGGACCAACAAATGTGTCATAAAGTGCAGTGTAGTGTTTTTTCCTCAGTGTGTGACTAAGTGGGTTTGTTTTCCCACCAAACCAATCGCTCTTTAAACATTTGTCTTGATTTTTAAATGGTGTTAATAGTCTCACTTGTTTTTGCTGCCCATTCTGTCCATTGCTGTCAGTGTTGACTGACATATTTCAAGCCAAGGAAACCCATTTGGGGATCTTGTTGTATTGTGAACATATTCTGACTGCATCATGAGAGTCATATTATTTCTGAGTGGCTGTGGCTCAGGAGGTAAAGCAGGTCATCCACTAATCGGTTTTGTGAGATCGGCTGTTTGATCCCCGGCTCTTCCAGTCCGCATGTCGAAGTGTCGTTGGTCAAGATACCAAACCCCCAAAATTGCTCCCGAAGGCTTTGCTTTATAGGTGCTATATAAATGTAAGTCCATTCACCATCTTTTTAGTCACCTTCTGTCCATCCTGTCACTCTGAAACTTGGGTTAATTCCCCTGAGGTTCACTATCTGTGTCATCTGTGACGGGTCATTTTGAGAAATGTGGTTGTGTTGTGAGTCTTTATACTTGGGTGTAGATACAGGTATGTGTGCATGTATTCTGCACTTACAGATACTCACCTACACTTGTGTGTATGTTCTCCCAAGAAGAAGAATGCTGTGTATACAGGCATGTTATCTGGGTGACCTAGAGACAGACTGGTTATCACCTCTGTGAGCCTCTCAGGGCTAAACTACAAAGCCAGCGGAAAAACACCACTCCTGCCTCCCCCCCTGCCTCTGCATCTGTGTGCTGGTCAGCCAGTATGTCCGCCTACTGCAGCGCTCACCTCCTATCTAATCAACGTAGACAGGCCACTTGTCTGCATACACGCACACACAAGCTAAATGTATGCTCACAGATTCAAATGCACACGGACATGCTCAGAGATAGCTGTACACATGTAGACACACTTAGTGATACACCCCTAAAGACACACACACACACACATATATATATATACACACACACACACACACACACACACATGCTGATAATCACAGACAAACTCACATTGAGATATGACTAGCTGTTGCAGTGAGACGTGAGAGGGGCCCAGAGGGCACAGAAGGGGGTCTAAGGCCAAGTGCTAGACATGCCAATCAGGTAGCGGAGGGCGCCACAAGGTTGGACAGGGGGGCCTTAGAGCAAAGAGGAAATAAATTGGGCCTCATGACTCTGAGGGAGAGTCCCCTTCTCCATCCTTGAGTCCAAGTCACCTGACCGCTGTGTGACTCCAGCCCTCCTTTCAATCACCTCCACCCTACCTTGTCCCTTGTTCATACCCTAACAGGATCTCCAGCCACAGAGGAGACCGTTTGAGATGCAAAAGGATGGGGTCAGTATTCGGAGGCGCAAATTCCAAATCCATCTTTGGCGCCATTTTAATCCCCCTTTTGTTTGGCTTATGAAATGCTTTTTTTTCTTTCAGAGTGCATGCCAGCCGACCGTCTGATGTTACATAGTGCAGCTCCCCTTTGCCCCTACCTTGCCCTCTGAACAACATGTGGCCAGATAACAAAACCCTAAACAAAAGAGGTAGATTGCCAGAGCAGAAGAAAGGTGGGGGCTCGCACTTTGTGTCTGCAACACTTCATGATCACTAAGCGAGGTTGGCACCAGCTGTTGGAGCAGAGATGAGGAGAATCGGGGGGAAGTGAATTGCGTTTGGCACCAGGCGGCTATCAGGCAGTAATTAGTATAGCTAACATCCCAGATGAAGGAGTCAAGTCTAGGTCAGGGTAAAAAACTTCAAGGGTCTTAGCGGGTAAGGGTTGGAGGCCAAGCCATGCCCCCTCCCCTCCCTGAATATAAACTCATGCCGTGCCTGCTCAGATTTGCTGAAATCTATATTGACCTTTGACATTGAGGTGTCGCAGCCAGTCACATGTCAGACTGGCTCCTGTGGACCACGCTGGATGTGTTCATATTAGATTGGATCAGTAGTTCCTACTCAAGACCTGCCCATCCCGACCCAAGATTTAATCTTACACACGATGAGGCTTTTGACATAGATGTTACCTTACAGCTTAAACCCATGCTTGGCATACCTGCCCTGCTCTGGCCCCAGGATCAACCTTTTTCTGTCACACAGAAATGCCCTCAAACCAATCAACAGTTAAATCAAAGCATGTATGGATGAACGGATGGATGAGAGAAATGGATTGTTTTGCACTACAATTCTAAGAATCACATTGTAATCTCTTTCATATATGGTCAGCTTGGCATGTATCTCTATACAAACGTATGTGTGTGTGTGTGTGTGTGTGTGTGTGTGTGTGTGTGTGTGTGTGTGTGTGTGTGTGTGTATATAGATGGGTGTGAGGGTCACTGTGCATTCATTCCTGGTTTCTTAAAAGACCTCTAATCCTCTAATGCAACCATAATCTCTTTTAATACATTGAATATTAGTTGACAAATCACATGATAATAAAGTGATATGAAAATGTTTCTTTCGAATGACAGGATACACTAAGGATTTAACTCGAGCTTCTAATCGTAGCTGACACTCTGCTTGTTTTGTTGATCATGTCATAAGGTTTATGTCCGATGTTGGCCTGTAACCTTCACACAGCAGGGGCTAAAAGCTCACCAACAATCTAAAATTGCCACTAACCCTTTGGAGACATAAACATAGACTTCAGTTTATTAAATAATAAAACCTCATGTATATACCTCTGATAACATAAGCAATTTTGATTCATATGAGCTGTAAATTACAATGCACAATACTTTGCGTTTTTTTATTTCATAAATTGTAATCAGGGATTTCTATGTGTTCTTACATATCAAATACTTTCCTCTGAATAACTTAAGTCTCTGAGGAGTTAAGATAAACAAGGTTCGACTGCAAAAAAAGGTTTGAACTATGTGAACTTTGGTGCATTTAATTTATCCTGTGTGCTATTTGTGGTGCTTTTCATCTCTTGAATCCTGGCCTAGTTTCTGCATCTTGTTTTTGGAAAACATGAGCTAAGCTGTAGTGCACAAACTAGACAGCCATTAGATCGCTGCACTGTAGGTCTGACCTCTGACCGGCTAAGCCCCTGCCCCATCCCCCTGGTAAACCTCTCAACCAAGCCCGCCCCCACCTGCCCGCCCCATGCTCTGCCCCATGCCTGTCCCTTCTTGGAAATGATATTATGGTGTTTGGATCATCCTCCTTGTCTTCCTCCATACTGTAATCCTATTTGCTCTGTCATGTGTTGGTGTTCACAGATGGTGAGTGTGTGTGTGTGTGTGTGTGTGTGTATGTGTGTGCATGCAGGCGTGGAGGCGGTATGACACCCAGCACACTCACAGCTGTTTGGACTAGCTCACTGGCCCCATTGTCTCTCCCACACATCCCAGAGAGAGTGGTCCTACTTAAACACACATATAGGGCCATAGCCATCCAATCACCCAGAGGGGTGTTGAAATGAGTGTAATATTTTGGGTAACATAGCACACAGAGTTTTAAAGTTCACCCGTCCGTCCTTCACTTTCTCCTCCTTCAGTGGTCTTCCTCTGTAGTACCGTCCCTGCGCTTAATGAACATGTTAAGCTGAACGACTGAATGAGTGCGAAATGGGGTAGGGGGGTGTGGTGTGGGGGAGTTGGGGGGCAGGTGGAGTGGGGTTGCAGGGTGGGAGGAATTGAGTTCCCACTCATTGTTGAGTCTCGGGCAAAAAGAGAGAGAGAAAGCGCAGCAGGGGGAGAGGTCCTTGGCAGTGCTCCAATAGTTGGTGTCTCGGCGTCCACATTTAGTTCCAGCTGAGTGCCCACAGTGGGCACGGCCGCACTGCCTTCACTCTGACCTCTCGACCGAGGACTACTGCTTGCCTGTTTCCACCACCCCTTTTGATTTATCCCTTTCTTCTCCCTCTCACCCCCCTTCTCACCCTTTGTATTTTGGAAATGGCTTCATAACAGCCAAAACAGAGATGTTTTGAAATTGATTTGTCAAAGCAATGGGATAGGTTTGTGATCAAACAACCAGTGGGATGCTTTTGGGGCTTTATATATTTATTTTTAATACAGTGCTACGTATCATCCATCTCTTGATCGAAACTAAAATCTTTTATTAAACAATTACATTTTTTTCTGATGTTCAAATAAAAGACATCAGTTGGGATTTTGTCATTAATTTGTTTTTGTCAAGTATCCAAGAGTTGCGTTCAACAAAAGTAAAGATTTGTTCCGTTTGCTCTCATGTGAGTGGTAATTGGGATTTTCCTTGTTCGATACTCGTGCTATTTGTAGACAAAATGTAAGTAATGTTTACATAGTTAATCAATGAGATAATAGTGATAAGTATGTGAAAAAGCAGTTCACAGACAAAACTCATTCTTGCTGTTGTGATCATTTTATTGTGAAAATCTAAGTGAAAATGCAGCACTTTATCTTTTAACTTAAAAATGGCAATACGTTTATGACCCTTTTATTGATCCAGATTTTAAAAAATGTGTTTTGTTACGTTTGGTATTCAACAGAATGGGATTATTGCAGAAAAAAGTTAGAATTTTGTACAAGAAAGTTTTGAACATGTTGTGTTTGTTTAACAAGGTGAGAGGCGGTTTGTTTTATTTTTTGAATAGCTACAATCACAGGCCATGAAGTGGAAAAGGGGTTTCTCTTATTGTGTGACCTCCTACCCTACACTTGTAGACGTTCTCTCAAGGTGATGCCCTTGACACTGAGTCATTGGATGTTAGTGTTGGAGCAATAACACTATCAAGCGTTGTAGTCCATTGGAAATAAAAACACTTCCAGTGACAAACTCGAGGAGTGTTTTATGATGACGGACCTCTGTCCTTTACCTCACTTCTTTTCCTGCTATTCTATCTCTTTCCTTTAAATCTTTCTTTGACACGTATACCGAACCTGTACTTATGCTTGCTCTCTACTACCCTTATTTCCCACTATTTTCTTTCATGTTTCTCTCTAAGATAAAATGCAAATGTTTGAAATCTGAAATTAAGAATCTAAAGTAAAATTTAACCTAATGACTTAGAAAAGCTGAAAAAAAAGCTAAAAATCTTAATTCAACGCTTTGTTTTTAGAGGTAATACCATCGCCTCCTTTTCTTGTTACAAACAAAATCTATAATTTTAATTTCAAAAAGTTTCTTTTTGCTTCTAGAGCTCGCTAATTGTGCTGCTGCGTAGACATTGAACAAGGTGGGCACCGGGCCAAACATGGAGGAGTCGATAGCTGTTATACGGGCAAACTCTTGCAGATAAGCAGATTTTGGGAGCGCTAATGAATTGCACCTGTATTGATCTCCATGGGAAATCCTTGTATGAAAGAAGAATAATGTAAAGGAGAAAAAGAAGCATTGGGTTGAAGGGGATGGAGGAGGTTGAGTTGAGGTTGTTGGCAATGGGGGGGCAGACGTGTTTGTGCAGACTTTGTCAGGATGCAGACAGTGGGATCAAGATTGGGTATTGACGAGATAGGGGGCCGGGTGACTGAGCCACAGAAGCTTGAAATAAACTGTCGGAGCACACGGCCAGTCATTACAGTGAAGCCGCCTGGCCCTGCTCAACCTTGAGCCAGTCGATAAGCTATTATAACCATGCAAATTGTGGCCAAATCAGAGACCTGACATATTGGTATTATATTCCTGTGCAGCCACCGGGTTATGCATCATTATTGGAAGCCAGCAACAATATGCATTATGCTCCCTTGTTGTTTAGCGTGTAGACTCATAAGGTGAAAACACTGCCACTGACAGAAGGACAATAAAGTTGTGTATGTGTGTATTGGGGGCATTGGATTTTTTTGTGGAGGGCACAAATTGAACGCACCGATAACTTTCTACATGCCAAGCTCCTGTGCCATTTCTTTTTCACATTTTTATCAGACTTTTTCCTCTATGTCTTACTCCAACCCCCTCGTTGTTTCAGCTTCTCCACTTTCAGTGGGACGGCAGCCTGCCAGGTCATTTACTCTCAGTGACAGTGTGATGCATTCAGCGGGCCAGAGTTTGGATGATGTAATTTGGGCTAAAGGCTGTGTAAACGCTGCTGTGACCTTGGTTTTAGATTTGTCAATAGGGCTGGGTTGGAGAACAGAGAAGAGGATTGTGTTGGATTGGGAGCGATGTTGGATTGGCTATGATAGCTGGAAGTCTCTAGCTGACTTACTGATATGATAACCTGAGATACCTCAGCCTTACCTTTCACCCAAGCTACACTCTTTTAGCCATCTCTCCGCTCACCTCTGTTCCACTCCTTCCTCTTTGATATTGGTGTGCTTGCTTTCTCTTGAACACTCGTTATTGCCCTCTCTTCATGTTCTCTTTACCCTTCACTTTTCTCCTCTCCGACACTGTTCCTTTCTTCTTTGATAGCAGTGTCTCTGCCCTTCTCCCCGCAGCTTGTCCACTGTCTGCCCTCATCTTCTCTGCCGTGGTGCTTTACTCTGTTTCTGCTGTCATCTGTCCTACGCGGCTCTTCATGAGCTCGGGAGGTCAACACAAGTAAACACTGGCCGACAGCCCAGACAACACAGAGCTATTGATCTGGTTTGGTGGGTGAGGTGATGGGTCTCCTGGTGGGTCTCGAAGAGGGTTATGACCTCCAGGTCTAGACCACACCGTCCTGGGTCCTTCAGTAGGGGGAGGTTAGGAAAAATTGAGTATTGGGCCAACAACAGTCATTCAGTGTTGACCCACTGAGAATGCCTTAGGGCTACCAGAGCTGCAGGTGTATAGCCTTAACATTTGCTCCAGGACAGGGTAAACCATACCACACAGGCAGTTTGAGGCATTTGAGGTGGGTGTGGTTATGGACAACATGTTAAATGTATTTTTTTACAGATATTGCCTACATCTCATGGTTTTATTATTATTGTGATATGATTTTTCAATACTAACTGATTAGGAGCTGCAATTTCCCAACAGTGGTGGTTCATGATACCAGAGCTTATCCCTGATATTGTACTTTGTTGAACATTCATTTGTCCCTTGCATAATTTTAGACTCATCCACCAACAAGACAGTGCCAGCAATTATACAAATACAGATTTACAGCAACATTAATTGGACATTTAGCATTCTAAGCATTGCCCGAACTCTTCAACATTGCCTGGATGCTGTGAAGCAGCTGCATGCATTCTTATACAAATATTTGCTGGTCTTACAGTTGTTTGTGCTTTTTGTCTGTGGATAAGAATAAGATATTAAGTAATTCATGTTGGACAGGTATTATTGTTGTTATCATAGCTCTAATAGTTGTGGTTAAATAAGCCTGACAAGTATTTTTGATTTTTAGAAGAAAAAAAAAAAATGTCTGCACAACCAATTGCTTCTCAGTGTCCAATGCATTTATCATACATAACATACTTTCTCTATATTTTGCTGCTTTCATGGACCTCCTTGCACAGCTGCAAGGAATTTACTTTTCCTGTTCTTTTCTTCATGATTTTTTTGTTCCATTTACCAAATTGTATCCTCACTGCAGGCAATATTATTCGTATTTGTTTGATGTCAGAATCGTTAAGGTTAAAACAACAGTAGGCAAATGACATGCATTATTGATCTGGCAGGAGGTTTTAAGGTTTACATGGTTAGTGGTGTGTTAGTCCAGTCCAGAGTTGAGGTTAGGGCACACACACACACACACACACACACACACACACACACACACACTTAAATCCATCAACCCTTAATCTACTGTAGGTTGTGAGCTGCAGGAGTCAGTGTCACTAAACTTACTAAGATCTAGCAGCATTTGCAGAACATTGGGAAGTGATCTTTAAGTCTTGCAAAATGCACAGTTCTATGGGATCAGGGCCTTAGTCAGATATAAGGGCCACTCAGTGACCCTTTGAGATAGAGGCCTATTCAACGGGTCAGGGCGGTGCAGCTGATATTTGAGAATATACAAATTTGTTCCACCAAGTTCTGCCTGCAATGGCTCGCAGATGGGCAGCGATTAATCAGAGAGGTAACTGTGAAGTAGTTTGCAATTAGACTGGAAAGCTCTGAGGCATGCTAATTGAATCAGAAAATTAGCGACAGCACTGTACTGAGCTGTAATAGGCTAGCTTCTGCTTGCAGCAGGTGCTAGCCCACTCAGCTGTGGAACAAGGTATTTAAGTCACATTAGCAGCAGTAAAAATATTCCTCTATATGGAACAGTTAGATTTTCTGCTTGTTTTCACCGCCCATGTCACCAAGAAGAGCCAAACAGAGAGCCAGTCAGCTCAGCCAGGCACAAACACTACAGCCACTGCCTTCACAAAATCTCAGAATGAGTAAGGAATTGATTTGTTGAAAGATACATAAAGACATGTTAATAATATAAAACAGGAGATCAGCTTGCTAGTGAGTGGTGACATGTAAAAGTCATATGATGCAATCTTGTATTTGAGCCATGTTAATGTAGAAAACCCCTATCTTCACACACTGTGACTGTAAATGCTGGTTTGCTTTTTCAGCTCTCGCAATTGTTTCCCTTCCTCCTCTCCGCTGCTTCTCTTCCTTCTCCTCACCTGCTCTTCCCTCATCTGCTATCACCCCCTCTTCATCCCTCCTCTAACCTCCCGAGAGCTCTTGTTTGCTGACATCTCTCTCTGACTCAACATGAAAAAGTGGTGAGAAATTAAAAATTGATCACTTTTGAGCATGGGTTGCCGTCTCATCTGCTCTTTGGCTATGAGGGAGAGAGAGAGAGAGAGAGACGGGGGGAGTCGCTTTTGTGGGAAGACTGTGCAAGCAAAAGTTCTTTCAGGGTTTCGTAGAGTCAGAGTTAGGGAAGAGAGTGAGAGAGCAGAGAGGCAAGGCAAAGCAAGATGTGCAAAGGAGGAGAGAGTGATGTAGAGAATTCCCCAGGCAGACTGTGTTGTGCCTCGTAGTTCTGGCTTTAAAGCATGCTGCGTGCCACACATACAGTAGGAGCAGAGGCCATGACAGAGGGAGGGATGGAGGGGGTGTGTGTGTGTGTGTGTGTGTGTGTGTGTGTGTGTGTGTGTGTGTGTGTGTGTCGCAATTCAGGCAGACAGCATCCTCCTTTCTGACAGTTGAGCCCCCCAGTTCTCCTCAACATTCCGATCCTGCCCTGGCTCTGCTAACTCTGATATCTTTATCAGACACGCCTTCCTGCAAGCACACACACACGCACATATACGCACAAAACCCACAAACACAAAATGCATATATGCATGCTTAGATAAATACACAATTACACATGCTTACATACAAGCTAATCCACATGTTGCCCCATGCAAGTTCATAGACATAATTTATCTCTCTAACACAAACACACACACACACACACACACAGACACACACACATAACGCTTTTTCACGATTCCAGCTGTGTGTGATCATGCTCATAAGGATGATTGTGCCATCTGTATTGATTGGTGTGTTTTTATCTGTGTGCATATGTTGTGATGTCTGTGCTTGGCCTGAAATTAGAGAGGATGGAATGAGGTCTTAGGTTGATGAGAAGCCATCCGCTATAAACCAATGTCATGCATTGATTTTCCTGGTAATGAGTTCCCAGAATGTAGACATGCACAAAGGCGTTGAAAGATACGCATACAGTATGGTACACACACACTATGTCACAAGCTCTCCTCTCATTGTGGAAACATTCATAAAAGATAGATGAGAACATGTGTCTAAAATATATCTACATGTTATTAAAATGTCTTGCAGATAGGTTTATGTTTGTTTTTTACATGTCATCAGAACTCCTTGCAAACAGTCATTTTTTTTTTAATAAAAGGAAAAACATATCTCCAGTCATCGTAATTGTTTTACCTGAACATACCATATCTGTAATAGTGGCCGTTTCTAAGTAGCTAATGCCTAACCACAGCTATAGCGTGTGCCTCCAATTCTTGTCGGTATTTGCTGAAGTGGTGCATGCGCTTTTTTTGCAAATCGTACTCTGGAACAAATCCGAACTCTGTACTGTTCACCCCTCCAAAATTAGACAGGAGAGCCTCGCTTTCCTAAAGACGCTTTATTTATCTCCACATCCCTCTCTCTCTCTCTCTCTCTCTCTCTCTTTCTCTCTTCCCCTGCTTCTTTCTCTCCCCTGCTGAGAGGATAAGGGCACTCCCACTCTTAGTCAACTGTAGAGCATTTACACTGAGGTAACTGGAAGGTTAGCTTGATCAGCTTTTAGTTTGGAAACACGGTACCTGCAAATAAGCCCTCAGGTGCTTTGACTTACTACACTGAAACTTTTACTTTCTGTATTTACCTCAGCTTCCCGGTCATTCTACGTGAGACTGAGGAACCTTTCATTTTGTATCAATTATACAACAGGATAACGAGTCATATCATGTGGTTTGTCCTTATGGATTCATTTTTGTTCCCCTCTTTGATGATCTGAAGATAATTTCTTCTGGCATAGGTCAAGTGTTTCTTCAGGAATCAAATCAAATCACCCATTCCAGCAACCTTTATACTTTAGACTGAAGAGAAATTCCTCCAAGCATGTACAGCTGCAATTCAGTCAGCTACACTCCCGGCAGCATATTCAAACACCAGCTTGTTAAACAATTTCAAATCTCAACGCCAACTGTAGCCTCATACAGTTAGCAACCCCCCAAGCCCTCCCTCCCTCCATCCTTCTATCCCTCCCTCCCTCCCTCTGTCCCTCCTCTGATCCCATTTCACAGTGGAACCATCAGGAGCTTATCCCGATCTCAGCCTTGGCCGGGGGCCCAAAGCAGTGCATGGCCCGCCTGAACTCAGCTGTGAACTCTCAACCTTTTCCTCAGCGCCCTTCACTCACTAGTTTGCTGGTTCCCCCTTTACTCTTCACCATCTATGTCTGCCTATTTTAGGAGGGTTTTGGATGAGGGCATCAATGTGCAGTGGATGCTCTTATGCACAGTTTACAGGGCACGTCTAAACACACTCAGGGTGTCGAGTAGAGCTCGACTATAACATAAACTCTCTGCTATTATCCAGACGGCAACCAGCACACCAACCAGCCACCCGCTTAGCCAGTCAGCTAACTAGCCAGAGAGTCACTCTGCTGCACACTGTCAGTCACGCAACTATCATGATTTTCACCTATGCCATCTAATGGAAGTCCGAGCCAAAAATACTGTAAGTCTCTGTTTTAGTCATCACAGACACAAACCAGCAACTTTAAACTCCTCCCTCCCTTTCTCTCTGTCCCTCACAACTCCTTCCAACTTATGTATTTTCTAAGTATCAGTCGTTACAATAATGAGATTGGGGTCTTAGACAACTGAGCTCATTCCATAGTAGTGTGTGCCACTGGTTATGCTATTCTGGACTGCATGACCCTCACCCTGCTTATGCTTTGCTGACCTTAAGGGGTCACAGGAGGGTCAGGATAAAGGCACTGGTCTAGATATGTACACTGAAAAGTGCTGAACAATTCCTATTTGTTCATCAAATAGTTCAATTCAAAGCCAGAACTTAAGACTTAATGTGAGAAGTCTTATGAGCTTCGATTTGGAGGAGGATGTAAGGTTGCTTAAGTAAACCATCATTTACAAGACTGGAAGTTAGAATGTTCAGTATATTGGGCATGTACAGTGTATTTATTTTATTCATAGAGATGTATGATGTTTTTTTAACCTTAGACGATAGAGAGCACTAAATTCCTAAGTTAGTTGCCAGAACATTTTCCTCTGGGGAGTTATGCTGATACACAGATGAGGTTCTGTGTCCACAATGGGCTGTGCTGGTGGTGTTGGGCCTGCTGGGAAGGTAATGTCAGATTACGTTCCTGACCCTGTCTGGGAGCAGCGTGCAGCCAGGTTGCTGACAGGACTGAGGTGTTCCATGGCTGTAAACCCCTACCTTTGCCCATGTTGCAGAATGTCAACCCAGCACAGTGAGCTAGAGCAAAAATTGTCATCATATCAACTCTCAACTGTGTTCACAGAGAGAGGGAAGGTGAGAAAGACAGATAGGTAGGTAACAGAGGTCTGCTCCACAGGAAAGAACTGGCAAGGGTTTATGACACTGTTGGCTTCTCATATTTTGCTCGAAAGAGATTTGACCGTGTGTGCATGTAAGCCCGCACTTGTGTACGCTTGTGTCTGTGTCTCTGTGGGTATATGACTTCATCTTCTGTGTGTGTGTGTGTGTGTGTGTGTGTGTGTGTGTGTGTGTGTGTGTGTGTGTGTGTGTGTGTGTGTGTGTGAGTGTGTGATCTCAGTGACACACACACCCTTTATGAGAGGCACATCACACTACAGATGACCCTGTTGGATGGCGATGGTCCTTTTAAGTACAGCACCCTGATGCAATCCGCTGTAAATACATTAAACCAAGCTGCAGAGGAGGAAGCTGCTTATCCATCCTCTCTACCTCTTTCTCCATCTTTTCCTCTCTTGCTCTTGCTCTTTCTCTTGCTCTATCTTTATCTCTTTCTCCCTCTCTCTTGGTCTCTCTTTCATTTGCTTTATGTCTGTTTCACTGCATTTGTCTCATTCTCAATTTTCTTTTATCCACTTTCTGGTCCCCTCCCTTTTTACTACCTCTATCTGAAAGCACTGCATGCAGACACTCCCCAGTCTCTAAGCTTCAGTGACTTTAAACTCTGCCGATCTGGTTTACCCCCTCTTCTCTTCTTAGCATGACTGCCTGTTGACCACCTTAACCACCAACCCAACCTCATCGCCCGTCACCCTGACTGGCCATAACTTTCAGTCCAAACCTGCCTGCAGGTCACAGGGAGTGCCAAAGGTGCGATGAGTGATGTGGCACTCTGGCTGACCCCTAGCAGTTTGGCAGGGCTGCCTCCCTAATGAGATTAGCTGGGTAATGCCGACTCTGTGTCTGTTTCTCCTGCCGCCCAGCCCGGCCCACCCTGGGGCTCTTTATTTATCCAGCAGCAGGACAGGGTGTGCCAGCATTCACAGGTCGAGGGCAGGACAGGACCCACAAGCCCACTGCCCTCCCTTGTCCCTTGCCCCCCCCCATCTATCTGGACTGCCCAGTCTGGGTTTGCTGTTTCTGCTGTTGCATGGTTTTTGTCGCTTTTTGTGGCTGTGTGTCAAAATGCCCTCAATATATCTATCAGTAAATATTTCCCCGCTCTGTTTTTATGACTTAGCGTTACTCACTCATCTTGTGTTCATCTGTGTCTCTGTCTTTCTCCATCTCTCTATCTTCTACCATCATTGTTTATTAGGCACACAGGCAAAAGTGTCCTTTAATGGCTAGACCGAACAATAATGGGCAATGATCAAACAATGCCCTGATCCTTTGAAACACTCACACACACACTCTGCCCCGAGCCATGCATCCGGGCAAGAAACCCGGGAACCTCGGCTCCCATGCGTACGTGTGACTGGCTTTGATGATTGCTCATAGCAGCGGAAAGTGCAAAGCTGCTCAGTGTACCGCCCTGCGAAGACACACAGACTTAGACAGTATTACCAAAGTTATGACCACCTGCCTGGAACTAGTAAGGTGGCCAAACAACGAGTTTGCACACGCAAATATAACAATTTGCAGCCATCTTCATTCAGAACATGATGCTAAATTTGCTTTCTCTGTATTGCTGTAACCCTCTTTGCCTTTGTCCCTTTGTTTAGGTGGCTCTGAGAGATGTTATTAGTACCCTTATTAGCAGTGAGCGAGTTTAAGTGCCAATTAAACGCCTACAACTTTGTCACCGTGACAGAGTGTTTTTATGAGAGGGTCCTCAACAGACTGGGGGCCTCCCGTGGCACAGGTGTGCCCCTCTTAGCTCTAGGGTCACTTTCATCCTGGAGTGTGTGACAGCTCCTGTAAGTCTGACAGTACTGTGCAGCCCAGCCCAGGTGTCCAGGTGTTCTTACTTTCTGAATATGATTGTAATATGTGTGTGTGTGTGTGTGTGTGTGTGTGTGTGTGTGTGTGTGTGTGTGTGTGTGTGTGCGCGCGCATGCGCACGCACGCACCAACACCTGCTTGGCTGTAGCCCTGGGGCACAGACAGGTTCAAGTTCCACCCAAACAAACATCCTGTACCAATCGCTCATTAGACGTGTGTGTGTGTGTTGGTGCATGTGTGTGTGTGAGTGAGTGAGTGAATGTTTGTGTGCATATGCCTGGTAACAGTGTGTGTATCCAACATACTAATACTGTATGCCCTCTGCACTCATCATTTACACTGAGGTATTGTGTTACCTAGACGTGTCAAAGTCTGCTTTTGTGCCGGCCGACAGACAGTCAGCTTGCTCTTCACCTTGCGATTGCTCTTGATTACACAGGCATCAGGTTCTGACATTTTGTGTCCCAGCCCATCTCTAGCCACGTGAGAACACTATGGACAAATGTGTCATCCTCAGCCAAGAGCAATATTTAGTGAGGTGAATTAACTTTAACCGGAATCCCATTCTTTGTGTTTCAGTTTAACACCTCTCTCTGTCATATAGACATGCCAGAATGCATGCTGAAAAGACCTCGCCTTCTCCTTCTCTCTTTATCTGTCGCTACTGCACAGACAAGTCACGAAATGCACGCTGAAAAGAACGGAGTGCACACATATGTGCATGCACAAACACACACAACTGCCCCCCACCCCCATATCACATTGCTGATATGAACCTTTAGAAAAGAGAAAAGAAATCCTGTTGAATGAAATGAAATTGTGAGGTGGATTTAGAGGCCTCCATGTTAATCTCCAAAGAGAACTGCAAGCATAATAGCCATGCAGTTGGATGTACAAGAAACTTAATTAACCGGAGACCTTGTCCATAGATGATAGGTCAAGGGAATCTCACCCACACAGCACCTCTTTTTTCCTAGTCAAGGCATTGCTCTACATTTCTACAAACTGGAGATCTCCCTCAACCTTTAAAACTCTGTTTACATCCCCAAGTGCATACAGTATTTTGCTGTATACGTATGTATTGGGATCATTATGTGAGTGCCTTATCCGAGCTGTGTTTCCATCTGCAGCTTTCACTTTTGAGTTGCCAATTCCAAATTTTCGAAAGTGACGACATGCTTGCTTATACAGGGAGATACATCGCATATTAATTGTGATACGAGGACACTGTGCCATTACATACAGGGTAGTAGATTTTGTTCTATTTTTTAACTGTATTGCATGTAAATGTTTCTTTTACCCATTTTTTCAAAAGAAAAAAAGACATCAAAGGAGGTAATGTTTTACAATAAACATGTGCAGAGTATTATTAATCCTTAAGGGAGTTTAAGTGATGGTTATGTGCATCTCAGATATTCCCTATGAACTGCAATGCACTGCGGGGTTGTATAGTGTGCTATATATATTGGTCTGGCTCATTTCCTGTTTGTGGTTCTGTTTTAGCAGAATGATTTGTCTGGTTAGGGAGAGGGCAGTAAGTTTGAGTAAAACTGTCAATTTTGGTCATCTTAGTTTGATATGATTTTACACTAACTTTAGTACACCCTGTGTTATAAAAAAAGAGAGAAAGCCCCAGAGTTTTTGAGAGACTGTTTGTGAATGACATTCTTGCATGTATGCACATCTGCAGTGCATGTCTTTTTTCTTAAGTGTGTGGTAGGGTTATTCTTCTTTACCACAGTGTTTATGTCACAAGGCATGGTGCCCAGTTCAGGATCTGTCGGGTGGCCCATCATAGTGTGCCCCTACAGGGACACTAGAGCAGGACAGCCTCTAGTCATATGGCGGGAATCCCTGGTAGGTTGGCTGGCCGGCCAGTCACTTGGACGGCAGCACACACACAACAGCCACCTCCCTGGAGACCGAAGACTGAAGCTTTGTTCAGTATGCTAGCGGAAGGGGGTTTGTGGAGTCTTGGAGCTCCGGACTTTACTGTGCTCCATGCCTAGCACACTTTTCTATTAGAAATAAAGAGTGTCATATTCAAAGATGCCTCACAAAAAAAAAATATACAAGGTGGACAATAAAGCTGGCAACCAGACATTCAAACGACTTCCTTTGCAAACTGGGGTTAATTGTCAATTTTAATTCTTTCTCTTTTGTATTTTGTGGCAAAATGTTCAGGGTTTGCACTACTAGACTAGATCAGCCAATACCAGAAAAGAATACCGGAAAACAGAAAAGTAAACAGGAAAAAGGAGTAATTTGAAGTGTGTGGGTCGGTGGGGTAGAGATAGAGAGTTAGAGTGGGAGAGAGTGTATCTAAGGTGGAAAGTGTCATAGGGTTAACGTCAGACGAACAGATTAAGAGAGTAAGACAGGGAGAAGAAGATGAAGTAGTCAGAGGCAGGAAAAAAAATAAGGTAATGAACATCTTGTAGAGAAAGAGAGAAAAGAGCAGCCAGTGAGAGAGGAAGATAGAGAGAGGATCCCTCTGGATGTAGAGATTGTAACATCACATTGTAGGGTCCCTTATGGGACAGCCGCAGACAGAACATACTCCCTGCTGCATGCAGGAAGAGGAAGCTTTGCCAGCATGGAAAACATACAAGAGAAGAACGAGAGATGAGCGGAGCAGAGAAAAACGCAGTTCCCCCCAGAGACGAAGAGGGAATTTTCTGCTAGCACAAACACTAGGCAGATAGCTGATAAAAAAGAGGGGAGGAGATGGTAGAGAATAAGTAAAACGAGGGATGCTGGGAGAAGGGAGCGGTGTGATGCATTGTGGAAATGGAGGGAAAGTAGAGGAGAAGGGTTCATAGATGAAGAAAAGCAGAGAGGTAAAACTTACTGCAGAAGTCAGATAAATTGATTTGTAACATAATGGTGTAGAGAAGACCAGAGTTCATAGTGAACATCGGTAAATGTGATGATGATTAAATGTAATCATCATCACAGAGCTACTTTTGTACAGCAGTTACAATTTTCTCAAATCAAAATACCTTTACTAATAGCGCTAATAATTACTAAAATAATATGAATTACCGCTCATGCTCACCTTACACTTTTTATTTCCACAATAACCACATTTATGCCTTTATGGTTGAATCTTTGTCTTTTGGTGCAATCACTGCACTGATCACCATGGTGGACACAGTAGAAACTCATTAAGCCTTTATTTTAGGTTTGTGTATTAGGATGGCAAACATTACCCAGAATACCTTATCTATATATCTATATATATATAGTATATCAGTAATGTATGTGTGCACCACTGGGTAAGTGTGGAGGGGCCAGATGAAAAGTGCCATTAAACCAGAGTAACCTAAGTGGTGTATTAGTGCAACTCAGGGGTCATCAGAGAGGCTCAGAACATAGGTCAGAGTGTGCTGCTGTGAAATTGGACATTACTGCTCACCAATGAAGCAATAAATACGGAAAGAAACTTTAACTGTTGTAAAATATGAGGCAGCCCATTCTTTCTGCAGCATATAGGGTGTGCATAACTGTGGGTGTGTGCTCACGCACGCAAGAACGCATGTGCTTAAGTGTGTGTCTAGGGCTGCGGTTTTGCTTGAGGGAGGGAAGAGGATGAGGTTAGGGAGGGGTTTAATATGCTACTTTAGCCCTCGGGGGGCTGTACAGTTGAAAGTCAGTGCATGAGGCGTGCAGAATCACACCAGCCTGCATTACAGAGGGACTGGGGGTGGTGGATTGGATGGTTGAGGGAGGGGGGGCGGCTATAAAAAGTGAAATCATATCACTTAGCAGCTGAGTGCAGATAAAGCTGTGTTTGAACTGGGAGGCATAAATTATACATTGTAAACAGAGCGTTGGGAGACTACGGCTCGTTTAAATTATGACGGAGGGTAGTTTTTCTCCTCTCCTTTCTTCCTTCCCGCACTTCTGTTTCTGCTGCTCTCACTCACAGTTTCCTTCCCCTGTCTGTCAGTCTCCCGATCCTGCTGACTTTTTTACCTCTAGCATCTCTCTTTCCCTTTTCTCCATCACCTGCCTCAACAAGCAGCCACCTCCACACATACTCAATCACATTCTGTAATTGTTTGAGGCTGAGGATAAGCCATTTTCGCCTAATGTGTCTGTTGTCTCTTTTAAATGTTTTAATTATCTACTTGGTTATGGCTTCCCATTGTTGGAATGCACTGACACGTCCTCTAAGTCCTCTTCCGCGGTGTTATTGAGAAGTAGCGTTCCACACACGTCATGGATTGAGGACAAAACTGTGTGAGCGGCCTGGCAGGGCTCGACATGATTTGATCAATGTTCCTCTCCTGCATAGTTCAAGTTGGGCTGCTGTGTTGTTTTTTTAAAGGTGCCTTCGTCCCTCCTGACAAGTGCGAGGTTATTGATCAGTTTATTCTATTTGCCGTTGACCGCTCAGCACCGTCTCTGTGCTCACAAGTCAATAGTGGAGGATTGAGAGGGTGAGTGCCTTCGCTGACCTCCCCTCCCTCAATTTCTGATTTGTCTCGTCCACCCCACCACACATACACGCACACATATAGAAGAACACACACACATGCACAAAATGAATGACTCTCTCTGCCCGTTGTACCCGCACCTCTGATCCCAGCTACAATTTTGATTAGTCTTGAAGTGCTGCAAGGTCAGGGCAGGACTATGTGTATATCTGGTGTTAGCTGATGCCGTCAGATAAAGGTCTTAAGCTCTGTTGGGGTGGGTGCTTTGTTTTTTTGTCTGTGTACATGTGTGTCTTTGCCAGGGTGGGTGTAGATTGTGACTCCTCCAGAGGTGATTGTGGCCACTCTGAAACATGGATCAGTGACCTTGCCCTGTTTGGCAGACACTGCTCAACTTGTGTGTTTATGCTTGAGTTTGTGCATAGCATACAGGTTTGTTCTTGTACTGATTAGGAGAGTCTCCCAGAGCGGGGACTGTATGTTGGGCCGTGTGCAGACCAACAATGAGTCAAAGAAGCACAGGAGCTCCATTGGTCTGGGTGATTGCTACAGGAATAAGTGCACAAATGAAATACAATCCTGCAAGATGTCTGTGGTCCTTCCAGGCAACTCAAATTTGTCATGGCTGTAATCATGTGCTCGAGTGGCTCATTACATATTAGAATTAGCACAACACTTTACAGCACAAGCTACCTGTAATAAGTGATTGATATTTGGTTCGCCAACAAAGTGTATTGCCAGATGCCAACATGTTTCTGCCAGATGACCCTGCGGGAGTCTCCTGAGATGACTACTTCACTGCACAAACAGAGTGATCTTATTGAAATTAATACAGGAGCTGTATATGCGTGTCTCTCAGTGCCTTTGCCATTGTGTTTAACTGGAAAAATTGTAGATTTTCTTTTATTTTTGGGTAATGAATTAGCATAACTCAGTTTCTCTCTCCGCTCATCAGCTCTGCTTCATTTTAGAACTTAGTTCATTTATGAAGACCAGACTGGGGGCTGCAACCCCTTGCCTCTCCACGGAGCGAGAGGAGATAATTATTCTCTTTCTGACTCACACATTTCGATGAAAAATGCATACAGCTGGGACTGGAAGCAGCTTATCAAAAGGTTAACTCTTCCCCACAGTTGTCTGTGCGTACAAAGGGAGCATTTCCGACAACAGTGGCAGCGTCGGGCCACTTTGTGTTTTCCTGCTGTTTTGTTTGGGTGTTTTCAACATTGTCGTGACCCGCCACTGGCCCGATGCTTTGTTTTCCCCAAGTTAACTTTCAATCAAGACACAAGCCAGCTGTTGTTTGTGTTGTGCTCTGTACAACATTTCTTAAGCAGCCGTTGAGTGCTGCTACACAACCAAATGATTCCAATGTAAATATATATATATATATATATATATATATATATATATATATATATATATATATAGATAGATAGATAGATAGATAGATAGATAGATAGATAGATAGATAGATAGATAGATAGATAGATAGATATACAGCATACAGTTTGTTTTTTTTAATCAACTTTTAGCTTCATCCATATATTTAAACACTGACTTAACATGCAAACAAACATGCAAACCAGTTTAATCATAATTTCAGACAACAATTGTGAAGTCTATCGAGGCGGAGTCTTTTTCTTGGCTAACGTATACTATGTGCTGTATTCAGTATGCACGTCATTGTGCTTGATAGCTCTTTAGTTCATCTCATTGAGATGCAGAAATCTTCTGCCTTTTTCACCTTCACGTACACTGTATTCCCACATACACTACTGTCACTCATTCATACACACGCATGCACACATGCCGAGTTAACACACACACACTCACACTTGAGGCCTTATGTGGAAGGAGCGCTGCCTGGGAAAGTGATAGCAAGAGAAAAGAAGCTCTGGAGAGTGAGTTATCTCTTTAGATGTCATTGAGGGGCGCCTCTTTTCTCTCCCCTCTCCTTCCCTCTATCATTTTCCTCTTTCTTCCTCTCTCTCTGTCTCCCTCTCTCTTGTTCCCACTTGCTCTCTCAAATCATGCTCGCCTCCAGTGGTATTCAGACAGTCCAAGGACAAAGTAGAGATATGCTTGGAGCAATGGACTGTCCGTCAGTGTGTTTGTGTACGTGCATGAGTGTGTGTGAGACAGAGAGGGGTTGATGTTGAGTCTTTGAAGCTGTTCTTCCCTTGTCCTGACAGATCGGAGTCTGGTCCCTCTCCATTTAACCCCCTGATGCTACATCACACACTTGCACACAAACAATACACACTTTTCAGGCTGCTGAGGACACACACAACAACACGATGCACAGCTTCCTATTGTCGAGGTCACGCCCTTGTGTTTAAGGACTGTTACGCTTCCTTCATTTTATATTTATTGACTTGTCAAGGTGACTGTTATTATATTAAATAGTTAATTTCCATAACGAAGTAGGATCTGCGTTTATTTTTTTATATTCACACGTTTGAGCCTTGTATTTGTGGCACCAAGCCATGAGTCTCTGTATCATTAAGTCATGCAGTATGTCAATGTGGGCTTGGCTTGTCTGAATTAACCAAACTGAAGTAGATGGCCCCAGGGTCTGTGACCCTGAAAGAGGCACACACCCAAAACCAACCAGATGCCTGACCTGCCTCATGCCACACACATACACACATGAAATCCATCCTGGAGACAGACTTCTCCCTCTCTGTGTGGTGACGTGCCTGCTGCGCTCTCTCGGACAAACAGGGGAAATCCTCCTTGTCTTGCCTTGTCCATCACAGGCCATCTCACTCTCCCAGTGCACGTGGGCCCCTGCAAACCCTCCCCCGACCAGGCTCCAAACCCAGGAGATTTAACCAACACACATGCACACACACACACACATGCACAGGCCCCTTGGCTACAGCCAGGTTCCCCTGACGCAGGGACACACGCAGGCAGGAAGTTTGAGGAGAGGTTTGTGTCAGTTTGCTTCTCTTAGAACACTTCAGGTCTGACCCTCTCTTGACCAGGCGGCTTCCTCCTCCTCCATCTCTCTGTAAACAACCACATCCCAACGACTGAAGGCGTGCCGACTCACCAAGTGTAATAACATCACTCATGTTTTGATGTGAAGCGGGACGTCTACGTGAGTTAGGGAGGCTGACTCACGTAGATATGGTTGTGTAGCAGAAACGTTGTGCGTGCGTGTATGTGTGTGTTTCCTTCTGGGTTTTCTCTGATTGCAAGGATGGCAAATCTTCGTCATAGAGGAAACCATGTTAACCTGTCACCTTAGCAGTCTTCTCCTCCCACTATTTATCCATTGTGTGTCCTTAAAACACACACCCACCCATGCACATGCGTGCACACACGCACACACACACTCACACACATAAAGAGGGTTTGTCCACTGATCTTGTTGAGTGTGTGTCAACTCCATTAGCACATTCCCAGATAGGGCCAGAGCCCTCTTATCTGCGGCGACCCATTAATTACACTTTGTTCCCTTAAGTGATCTATTTCAGACCTGCCCCGCCCTCAACACCCACTTGCTGCTATCTCCACCCTTGGCCTCCTCCTGCACCTGACCTTTCTCCTCTCCTCTCCTCTCCTCTCCTCTCCTCTTCCTCCTCTTCCTTTCATCCCTCCAACTCACACACTATGTCCCACTCTCTGTATGTGTTACAATGCATGGGATCGCAAGGTCAAGCGACAAGTAGCTGCACACATGCATAGCAGGTGTTTGCATCTATTTGAGACACAATAATATAGAATCAGGCTCTGATAGAGCACTTAATTGGTGGATTTAGATGTTAAATTTCTCTTGCAGTAGACTCAAACTCCTACAAATCCTACAGTCTAGTATACCACATGTTCAACAACAACACTGTTGCTTGTTTGTATGTATCTGCATCCTCTGCATCCAGGGAGATGCTAAACAGTGAGAAGTGTTCAATCAATCAGTAGTTAAATTGTTGCTGGTTGGCCCCAGTGGAAATCTGTCAGGTTAAAACCAGGGGGCTTGTTTGCATGTCATCTCACCCAAGAATCCCACAACGCTATATATGCACACAGATTATGTTTTTTGTTTCTCCCTTCAGTTCGGTAAGTCTGATGCCAATAATTAAAAATCAAATACCATGTACATTCCCTGACCATGCTGCCAGTTTATAATGCCTTTAGATACTTTGCAGTTATACCTTGCATTGCGTGAAACATGCGTCCCTGGTGTTAATGACTGTGTTCTATTGTTCTATAGAGCTCATACAACCTGGTTAGTGAAGGAGGGCTGCATGTAAGGTGTGTGCAATCACCATGGCCTTGTGTGGATGGGGGTTCTCACACTCAAAAGCTGTCTATTCTGTGACCATTGATTCTGAATGTGGCCTGTCTTTCTTACAGGTGCAAAGGGGCCTCTCTTACCCCTCTCCTCCTCCTCCTCCTTCTCTTTTGTGACTGAGTGATGTGTGTGTGTCTGATATTGTAGAAGTGTGTGTGTGTGTGTGTGTGTGTGTGTGTGTGTGTGTGTGTGTGTGTGTGTGTGTGTGTTTTTCTATGAATGGTATTGTCCTGAAGGTGCTAGGGAGGTGCGTGTGTGTGTGTGTGTGTGTGTGTGTGTGTGTGTACGTCAGACCTCATTGTGTTGAAGTGGAGCAGAGGTTGTGTGTTTTTGTGAGTGAGGAGTGAGTGTAGTATATTGAAGGGGTGTAGCGAGTGTGCAGTTCAGCTTGGACTCTGTGCTTGCGTGTGTTTTGTGCGAGTGTGTGTGTGTGTGTGTGTGTGTGGTAGAGTGTTCATTGGCGCACCCACATGTATGCATGCTGCATCCCCACCAGTGTCTTTGGCAAGGTTGTCTGTCCTGACCCTTGCCCAGGCGTCATGATGTGTGTGTGTGTGTGTGTGTGTGTGTGTGTGTGTGTGTGTGTGTGTGTGTGTGTGTGTGTGTGTGTGTTTATGTGCTTGTGCCTGTGTGAGTGCACGTATACGCATGCATGCAGTGCCTCCACTAATGGACAGTCTTTGTGGGGGCCTCTCTTTTCAGCCATGCTGCTTTTGAGACACATTGTGCCCGGGCATAGAAACAGAAGCTCTCCATTGCCCCTCAATAGGCCAAAAACAAAACCGTGTCAGGCGAGCTAGCAGCCCCTGAGTGTTTGCCATTTAAGTCCCGACCAATGGTGGTGCAGATGGAACAAAGGCCCTGGACAGGAAAGGAGGCCTACACTGTTTACAGTGCTAATGTCTGGGTGGCACTCCCAACAAGGCCCCTCCATACACATACATGTGTACGCACACTCAGTCACTCAATCTCTCTCTTTCTATGTCTCTCTCTGTCACATACGTACAAGAAATCAACAGGTATACTCGCATGTTTAAAACAAAAACTGACAGTGAATCTTGGACATGCCAGAGTGAACATTTGTCCCCCCTAATGGATAAGCAACAGAAGAATGGTTTATAACGAAAGGAATGGCAGAAATTGTGATTTGTGTGCATCTGATTGTTTTGCAAAGCTGCTAAATGTATTAATATTTCTATGACAAAGACATTGTCACAATTGTGTGTTTTTTGGTGTTGTCGGGTGGATTTGGTTGTTATGAGAAAATGGTGTGCTTAGACTATAATTTAAAATTCTCCCTTTTAACCAAATTACATATTTTATGTAATTTTGACGTTAACTCTGTACAGATTGTTCTCTTTCTTTTCATCCAAATGGCTTCCTGATGAAACAAGACACAATGTCCTGTCATTGATATAAAGAAATAATTGGATTTTAAGTTGAATTAGAACATTTTTATAGTCATTCTGTTTTTCATTCATTTCATATTGACTGATTTTACTGTAGAGACAAATTCATAGCAACTTGTTTTCAGATGTTGCTTATATATAGTGCTAACTTAAATATTACATTTTATTATTTGATTGCACTTTGTAAATAAAACATTATTTAATGTCATTATTATTACAAATTAAGAAGTAAATGAAAACAGGTGCAACTGAGCTGTCTTGCTCTTGTTCCAAAGTGTCTCATCCCCAGTAAAACAACTGGCAGTGAGAGGTGATGTCAGAAGCGAGGGCATGTTCGGGCTTTGGATTCTTACCGAAGAGGAGTGGGGAGAGTCTGACACTGGTATCAAATAGCTTGCGCTGTCCTTGGACCAGGGTTATCTTGTAAATACTGCGCTCCAAGTCTATAAAAACGAGGGTCCTTTATGATGGCCAAGGCCACTCATTCACGTTAAAATAAAAAAGCACTCAGTGCAGGCTGGGTATGGAAGCGGCAAGTAGGGAAGGATAGATGAAGGGAGGGAACTGAAGGAGAAAGAAGAAGAAAGGAGAAGTACAGTGCCGCATTGTCTTTTGTGTGGAGTCCTTGTCTGGAATTTCTGGAATTATTATATGGAATGTAAAGCAGCTTACGTTGGATGATGATTTCAACAAGTTAATGTGATATTCTCCTCTCTCTGAGTTTTCTTTCCATTTTGCTTCCCCATGTCTCTCTTCTGTTTGTGTTCTATTCTGAGTAAATACAGAGTCCCCTCAGCGGCCCCTGTAGCTAGTGATTCAGGTTCCTCATCTCTGGATGTGTAATGAGTTCTGCCTTGTTTTTGTCTAACCACAACACACAATAATAAGCAAAGTAATTAAAAGCAGTACGAGGGAGATGGATGTGGGGGGGTAAGCGGGGAGCAGACCCCGCTTACTGACGAGCATTAAAAATGAATGGCATTCAAGAAGCAGCAGTGGTATTAGCGGTTTGATGAAATGAGCTCTGTTTTAGTCATTTTTCTGTTTTGTTTTTTTTTCTTTGGTGATGCATCTGTGACTCTCCTGCCCCTGTAGACATGTGAAGGCTTAGTACCATGTTGATTTGAAAAACAAAATGAAGACACATAGCATCGCAAAACAAAGTCTGATAATACCTACGGTACACTGTCTGTCCATTTGATGTGGATGTCTTCACCCTGAATGGAAATTGAGAGGTGGTGGTGGGGAGGGGGTTGAATTTTGATTTTTAATTAGCTTTTTGACTGAGGACAACACCTCCATGTTTTGTTGAAGAGGACAGAGTTGCTCTGGCAGTGTGGCTGACCGGCTGTCACCTGCCTGGGCTCCCTCTGACCTCGTCTCCAGTGGCAACTTGTCCTACCCCTTTCGACAGACAGCCACGTGGGACAAAATGACATTCTTGACCTTTACGCATGTCGGCAAGCAAGATGACAACACGAATAACTGACTGTATGCTCTTGTGCATTTCTTATGGACAACCACGCACACATAGGAACTAATACACACAGTGTCTTCACACACTCTGCACATACTCTCACACACAGCATAGAAGATCATCTAATATCAGAGAGTGTCAGGGGCGGAAATCCGATCGTCTGACAACCAGGATACAGATAGCGATTCCCCACCGCTGATCCATGCAACAGATAGTTTCCACAAACAGCGGCCCGGCTAAGGTTGCAGCCCGCCAGGGCTCGCACCCCAACGCACTGCTCTGCCTCACACTGAGATAAAACAAAAGCTTAGGTTACCGTCGATAGGAAATCAATAAGAAAATACACTGTTTGTGTTAGATTTTTGATGAAAACTTTGACAAGAGGAAATGAGAAAATGTTTGCTTCTGCATGCAATATTATCATGTGTATCAGTCCTGTTAGATATTCTGTTTTTGTAATTTTTGCCTCACAATTACATCATTGCTCATCTCCTTTTTTAATTGAAGCTCATTAAATGTTTAACCCAAATGTCAGTATATTTGATTAATCGTATTAATAATTGTTTAAAGGAATTCAATTCACACAAAGAAAAGTATCATTGCTTTACATGTCCCTTGTCTCAAAATCCTCTTAATAATTTGAATATGTATTTATATTTTACATGAAGTAAAGAGATATGGCCCCCTTCACATCAATGTAATTACGAATCACAAAAAAAGTTTGATTCAAATAAAATAGGCCATTTGTACACAAGCAATTAACTGGTGCGGCTTTAAATAATGTAGCCCAGATGGAACCTAATTATAGTCGGCATGCTTTGATTCTGGCTTTCTGTCGGAGTATCACTCGGGGCGTCACTTTGGCTTTTCAGTCACCTAGCGTTTGTTTTGAAATTTGTGACAATCAGAGCCGATTACCATTTGTAACAGCATGTAGCGTTTGGTGCGAAGGGAAGAAAGCATGGCCGATAGCTATGGAGGAGTTTCCTTGTTTCCTTTTTAACAGCTCAAAATTCTCCTCCTCTGTTCCCTTACCTCTCTGCACACAAATGATAACAACAGTGTGCGTGTGCGTGTTGGGGGATTGTGTTGGATGGTTGGGTGTTTTGGGGGAGGGTACAGTGGGTCTCTGCTACATGTGTGAGTGAATGTATGTGTGAGTGTGTGCCACCCATTAGTAGACGCTAGCGAGTGACGTGTGTGTGTGTGTGTGTGTGTGTGTGTGTGTGTGTGTGTGTGTGTGTGTGTGTGTGTGTGTGTGTGTGTGTGTGTGTGTGTGTGTGTGTGTGTGTGAGAGAGTGTCAGCGTCTTGTACCACTGTAGAGTCACATGGAGATCAAACAGTCAGTCAATTACCTTGAGAGGGCTCCAGTGGCTGTGACAGAGTGGAGGAGGCTAAATATCCTGGATCAAATACTCTCTTCTGCCTGTCACGTAATGAGGCAGCTTCACCAGGCTCAGACAACACACACAGAATGTTCAAACACAGGGCGCAGGTTCGCCGCCGGACTGAAACTCTGCCATGACCTGAACAGAGAGCACGGAAGGGGAGCTTACACCACAGACCACATACCTGCTTTTTCCTGCACTACAGTGAAACATCATCATGGAGCTCTGTGTGTGTGTGTGTGTGCGTGTGCGTGTGTGTGTGTGTGTGTGTGTGTGTGTGTTTGTGTGTGTTGCCTCACCTCAAGGTTACAGCCATCATCATTCTGTTTGCAGAAATAATCTCTGCTAAGCTTGCCATTGCCTAATGCTAATTACAAACACATTGTGAAAGTAAAGAGAATTTTTTTTTTTCTGTACTTCCCATGACAATACCCAATGTTATGGAGCGCACAGTAACACTATTATTGCATTTACAATAAATGAGGACATAATTGCATTGACGATAAACTTTATTAAATTAATGCAATTACAATGATCTTGTTAAAATGAGCACATGCAACTTAATTGATTCACAGTTAATGCAAGAAAGCACACTTAAATACACAGGACTCTTGATTTTCAAAGTTTGATCAGTTAAACACAAGATACAAGTTGTAATTAAACTGATTAAAATGGAACCGCTTTGTGTCTGTTATATCTTGTTTTAACAATACATGAAATCAATTGCTTGTAAAAAAAAAATTAATGGTATCAGTTGAAAAACTTTTTCAGTAAGGGATTAAGATTGTGGATAAAGTAGTACTCATTGACTGTTTATGGGTTCACTTTACACACAAGATTCAGCCAGATGACACTTCATCGATCTCCATATCTTTTAAAGATATTACTTTGATTTGTGGCATAGCTGAGGTAATTCTCTCTCTCTCACAGTCTTTAGTGGTTATTGAAGCCTGGTCATTGGGGGTCCTCCTCTAAATCAGTCGTCACATCTTAGCTTTGACAACATCCATTAGGTTCGACACACTTTGGCTATTAAAGGAAGAGTGGACGTAAGCAGTTAAAGTCCTATTTAAGCCAGTGTGTGAGTGGGTTTATGCCTCTATGTGTGTGAGTGTTGTTGGGTGGGGTGGGGGAGCTCCACCATATAGAGGGTGGAGCTTAACACCAGAGTCATTGGAGGGGCACAGGCTCATCTGCATATTGGCACAGAGACGCCCCCCTGGTGACCCCGGACTGCGAAGGGATAGGGTGGAGAGGCTGGCGGCGTTCCGGAGGAGTTCACCTCCAGTTCAGGGTGAATGAGAGAACGCTGCGGCATTGATCGCTTCTGCGGGAGAAAAAAAGGACAAAACAGAAGTAAAAACACTAGTGAGGGAGAGACCGATAAGACAGGGAAAATGGAGGCGGTGGAAAAAGACCACAGTGCCTCAAATTGGATATAAATGATAGATTAGAAGTGTGAGAGGGCTGTGTCTTTGTTTTCCAGGGTTGGGTGTTATGTTGAACCCTACACAGGTAGCAGAGTCACTGAGAGTGCAGGGTTATTGACTCCCATGATTGCCAGGCCAGTAAATTTAACCCAAGGCACTGACTGCAGTCTGCTTGCTATATAGCGTGCAGCACAGTCCCTTATCTCAGAGTGATCGAGAACCCCTTACATACTCGTACACACAAATTACACAAACGCACACACCACCGGCAACAACTGAACCAAAATCCACACTCAAACCCCACATTTACCCCCGGTCTAACAATCATACACACAAACACACACTTGCACGCACACCATCTCCATTAATGCGTCCAGGCAGGGGTCAATCTAATAAACATGGGGTCAGTGCAGTGGTCATCAGAGGCCTGTCTATGGTGAGAGAGACTTTAAGGGGCTTCCTAATTGTATCCCTGTGGCCTTCTAGTCTAGCTTTTTATAGCCGATCGCATGTACACAGGAGAAACGAGGAAAAAGGCACTGAAGAGAGGAGCAGAAGTAAAGTGGTATTTTTTAATGTACTACTGATTTGACTCAGCCACAAGGGTCGTGGTCTTCATCTCTTTTCTGCAGGGACCAGTTGTTTTCTTACAACCCTAACTGATTTCAGATACTAAGCTTATCATTTTTTTTTTATCCTCCCGAGAAAATTGTAGAGACACATTTAAATTTGCTTATCTTAAAAACAAATGCAGGTCCCAACAAAAAAACAACTGTGCAAATAAAGATTCAAAAAAGAAAACTCATTACTTCAAGGCTTGTATTCACTCATCCCTCGGTCTGTAAACACATGTAAATTTTCCTTGGATCCATCTATCAAGGGATGAAACTCTTAATATCATCTCGCGGCAAACCTATTCTCCCTCTGGGAAACAAGAGGGCACCGCAATATGGCTTCTCAAGTCCAGTTACAGTTGTGTTGCTAAGCAGCTGAGCTGCTAGCCAGCGGTGGCAGAAACAAGCCATTATCTGTTAGCGCTCTCGCTGAACGGTTAGCGAGCAGGAGTAGGAGACAAGTAGGGCAACAGCTGCAGCCACGATCTGTCCTCATCATGGATGCTTCGATGCAGAGCCGAGGTGTTCTGTAGCCGGACTAGCTGGCGTAGGGGAAACATAGAAACTGCCATTGAGAGTTTGCAAGCTATCCAACTAAAAAGCTGGCCAGCGATACCCTTACCCCTGAGGCAAGCAGGAACCTGAGGCGCATGTACCAGATTTCAAGCTTCAGTGTGACCCCAACTTTGGGAACTGGCTAACCTGGAGGAGGTCAGAGGGAAACCCAGTCCTTCTGCCTCCCCCCACCACCGCCAGACCACTTGATATGCTCACTAGTTACGTCTCTCCAGCTTCTGTCTTGCCTATCCTCAATCAGCCCTTTAGAATGAATGACTACCGCTCCACTGGTTTTGCTTAGTGCCCCCATTGTGCATAACTCTGGTTTTGTTGGAAGGCCTGAGATGGAAAGAGGGACGTGCTGTGGTGTTGATTATCAGGTATCCACTTGGATAACATATTAAGACTGTCCCCTTGGACTAGTAGGTCATAGGCTGTCATGGCTCTCATGGAAAAGGCCTTAGACTTTCATGGAGCAATGCAGTACATTGTGAGAGTGGCAAGCCTTACGAGACAAAAATCTCACCTAATGGTATTTGTTTATTTGTTAACCTTTTAACATGCAGAGCTAAATTTTTGAATATGTCAGACTGTCCACCGTACTCTTTCTTTTTTCTACAGCTTTACGGTAAGCAAATATGTTGTAAACCTTGCTCATGCTTATGTTTATGTGTGGGTCTTTTACATGTAGGAACAGAGCGCCACGAGCTGACCTCCTGGATGAGTTACAACTCCATCTTCAGGTTCTTCAGTGAGGTCCTGGAGGCGAAAGAGGACGAGGAGGCGGTGGAGACCTCCAACATTGTCACCACACGCAGCAGCTCCCTCAAAAGCAAACACCAAGATTTGTAGAGGGCCGATAAAAATGACTGTGAACAAGAGGAGAGGGAGGGCGGTTGCAAGAGATCAAAGGGGGAATGCAGAAAGGGAAGCTAAGGTTCCAGATCCTCTCTGCTATTTTTCTTCTCCCTCTGTTAACGTCCCTCCATCTTTCTCTTCTCACTGTTTTCCCCGAGTGTCATTTCTCCCTTCCAGCCCTCCCTGGCTGTGCACACACATAGCCTTGTTGTTGTAAGAGACAAGAGTACGGGGTCACCATGTATACATCACAATAACGTTTTGCATTACTTCTAGTTGAGCGCAACTGTCAAAGCAATATGGGCTTGAGTGTTAGCGCTTCCCGTGGGCTGTGGCCTGGCTGCGGGTACGGACCACGGCAACAGAGATTAAGGCTGACAGGCGCTGTGTACAATGCGCTGTGGTGCACCTCTAATTGTCCTGACATCAGCCTGAACTGAGCTAATGCCCAGCCTGCCCTGCAGTCTGCACTGCTCAGCCTCTCCCTCTTCCCCCCCCTGGTCCTAAAGCCTGAGCATTTACGCCAACATCCGCTCATGCTCATGCTCAAATCATGGTATCATCTGCTAAAGTTCAATATCATTTCAGCCTGATCAGTGCCCTTACCTACCACAAGTGTTTGTGTGAACACACACTCTTAACTGGTGACCATTTGTTTTGTTTTAACAAAGGGAGTTGTTTTCATGACTTCTTCGTTCCCAACTCCTCCGCACATGCAGTCAGTTTTTAAACTGGACTTTTCTCCTTCAGCTTTGTGTAAAATGTGGTTCAACGCTGTGCCAAACATTTCTGGAATTGCAGTGCTTATAATAAGATATTTATTTTTCTCAACTTTGAGCTAAATTTGAATGCAATGTCTCATACACACATTCACACTATTTGATTTTTGTCTAATATTAAGCCAATACTTGAGCTGTAAGTGTTTACTTAGAATATCTCTAGGATTGATTTGCAAAACTGTGGAGTCTCTCTCTACTATAAATGTGTATCTTTTTTTTCAATTTGATATCCTTGAAATTGATGTCTCCATATGATTGAATGTGATGAAACAAATAAAACAAACACAACCTGTGCTGAATATGGAAAATGCAGGACACTGAGCATATTTAAAATTACTTAAAGTCAAGCATCAAAATGGGTTTGAGGGATTTCTCATTTTAACAGGAGCCAGAAGTCAGCTCACAACACTCATAAAGCCTCAATATATCGACTTACACGTGTCAGGAAATCCAAGATTTCAATATTATTCTAAGCCTGAATGATATTTCTTTAGATGTTGGAAAAATGTAACATATCTATTTTTTCCTCCCACCAAGGCACTCTTCTTGTGTACTTAGAAGTGACAAAGTCAGCTCCCTGCTCAGCTGCACATAATCTGCCTTTGTGACACAAACATGATATAAATTTTCCACAAGGCTGGTGTGCTTTATAAACCACTCAAGGCTTAATGGAATACATTTCTAATGTGTCATGACATTAGTAAAAACTCAAACCGGATACAAAATCTTATGATACCTTAGACACATTCTCAAATATATACCTTTTTTTTTTTTACTTCAAATAGTTCCCATTGTTTAACTTTTACACTGTGAAATCCTGCCTCTCCTGTCCTGTGTCTATGGTTTAAGGCTTTTGTGGATTATCTTTCCGCTGTAATGAGACAACTGTGGCTGATGGTTGCAGGCCTAATTTCCTTTTAATTTGATTCAGATCTCTCCAGGTTTTAGCAAAGAAGTTTGCTTATTATTTGATTTGATGAGTTTCGTTTCAAGATACCATTGCTCATCTTTCTGCTTTTCAGCTACAATCAGTTCATTTTTCTCTCCATAATTTGTATATTGTTGCCTTAGGAATAAACAAGACTATGTTCACTGTTTTTAATAATATCCAGCAAGCCATATGTGAATGAAACTAAAGATGTAAGAGCAGCCCAAATCCAAAGCACAGCCTGCAAATAAAAGGGGACTAATTTTGTCAATTACTCTCAAGTCTCTATATTTTGCAGATGGTGTATATGTTATATTGGTTTAAGGAACAGGGCTGTTTTGTTTTTATCGCATAAGTCTTTGGATTATATGAAACCACGAGTGTCCTGCCGGGTCACATATTTTTGTTATGTTTATTTCATTCTCTTTTGACCCGTCTTGGTTTTAAACGGCTGTCTTAAAATGATTTTAAAGTTGATTTTAATTGTTGCAATTAACCTATTAAACCTGTCGAAACCAAATAAAATGAACTTTTGCATCTTGCTTTTTAAACTGTACATATGTTCCTATTGTGTTGTTGATTTTTCTTTCGTTTTGCTTTTTATTCCCTCGTGTTTTTCTTGCAGAAGTAGGCTATGTTACTGGTGCAGAACAGCGCACATCAGGAATGTGTGTAAAAATATATCAGCAGTACTAGAAGTCAGGTGCGATTGAACCGAAGAGAGACAGAGATGTGGCCGAAAGTGTAAAGCGAGTGCAGCGGGACGAGAAAGTCGAGCTATGAGTGAAAAATCAAAAGTCATCATCTCACATGACTTCTATGAAATCTAACCGAGAGGTAAGACCAACTCGCATTCATTTGCTGCCACACAATCAGCCAGTGTTAGTGTCTTTTGTCATGTTTCTAAACAGTTCAAACCACCAATTTAGCATTATTTCTTTCTTTTTTTTAAGTTAAGCGGTAGATAAAAGTTTGACATTTTAAAAGTTGTCCTATAGGCCAGGCTACTCCGAAAGAGAGCACTATGTGTAAACTGATTGTATCGTTAGTGAGTGAGTAAGTAAGTCACTAAGTGTGTCAAAAGGAAAACAAACTATAAACAGTAATTCCACTCTTTTTGGTCATTACTTTTGGCAAAGTGAGCCCCCCTCCAACTCAGCGAGGTTTTACGGCATCATTTGTTTTCACACGGTGAAACCGATCAGGTCATTAAACGCCCCCTCAATAAATCTTTAGAAATCTTTTCCATTAACCCCTGAACAACAAGTGGAACCAGGCGAGTCCCCCTCACACCGTGTCAGGCCACTGATTAAAGAGAGGCATTCAATCTCACACACACATACACGCACGGGCACACATTACACAACTTTCTGATCTACAAATGTGTTTAGAACGTCCTAAAAAGTATCTCATTTAACAACACTCTGATATTGAGAAAGAAAAATGTCCTGTATTAGTGTAAATTGTCACGGTTAAATAAAATAACCTGCTTTGTTTTCCAAAACAATGATGTGGTGGTACCACAAATTATGACCTCCAGACAGTGATCATCAAAGGCAGGCGACTAATACACAGCAAAATGAATCCAGGAATTATTTGATGCTTTAAGACTTGTTCAATAGCTTCTAGGCTATTTCTATTTTACGGCAACATAAGACGTTGTTTAAAGTAAGTTTAGATCAAAACTGCGTCAAGAGTTTTGGAGTTTCCAAATGTGCTCCTCTGTAATCCTGTTTCTAAGCATTTAGATATCCCAGTTATCGTCACGTGATTCTCTGAGCGCCCTGTGTATTCAGATTGAAGACTTTGTCACGTTTAGCTGTCTCCACACTTCTAAAGACAGCCAAGGTCTCCTCGTGCCTCCGGGGTGCTGGTTGAGGCTCCTCTTGGTGGTTTCCCGAGGAGGGATCCCCTAACCAAACGAGAAACAGTCTGCGTCTGTCTTTTTACTCGCTAGAAGTTAGCGCAGCGTGTGAATCTATAATAGGTATGACTGATTTGATTATAGGTTTCACTCTCCCAGCTATTGTCGTACAGACAGTTACAGACAGCTCCACACAGATTCATATCTACAACAGAAAATAGCATCAGCTGCGGAGCTTTAGGATGAAACCCTGCCAAATGGGGGGTCTGTGCTGTAATGACAAATGTTGGGGAGGAGTGGGTGGGTGGAGTAGAGCCCTTGACATGAAAAAGTAGGGGAACCCCTGTGCTGCCACAGCCTGATATTTCAATTTTTACTTTAAGAGAGTTGTTGTCACGCTTGCTCGCGCTGGCCCACTCTGATATGCAGAAGATGAACTCTTTCCAAAGGAACCAGGCAAAGTTGGTATGTCCCCCCTCTGACAGCCCCCCCCCCCCCTCCTTCAGCACTCCTCCAGCGGATCACTGTCAGATCACTATTTGCATAATTATATGCTCAGCTCAGAAGAGAAAACTAACCCCCACATTTTACGGGTCAACTAACTGCAACAATCAATGTTTTATCGGGTATACTAAGGGAGAAATATCTTAAACAATCATAGTGGAGGAACTCTCTTTCTCTCCTTCTCGCCCCTTCTCTATCAAATCAATTCAATTACTTTATTGGCATGACTGCTTATCAGAAACAATATTTCCAAAGCAGTTTAAAAAATGTAAATTCCCCCCCCCCCCCCCCCCCCCTTGCTTCAAGAAAGACTCTCTGCCACTCTCAGTCCGTGAGCAAATACTTTTTCATCCATTGACTGAGGGAGAATGTCTGGCTTAAGCTTGGAGTTGCATTCAAGATTGTATCCCTTCTCCCCTTCCCCTATTCTGCCCCTCTTTTCTCTGTCCCGGCTCTATACTGTGTTTTTACTCAGCAGAAGAGGTCTTTAATATAGGGCCTGTGTACCAGAGCACAGAACTCACTGGCCGGTTTCGTTAGACATCATTACATATTCATTGACTTGCAGAGAAACCATTTAATCCAGTGGAAACAACTCCTCTTCAATCGCCTCTCCCCTTCTCTATTCTAATAAGGACTCGCAGACTGAGACGACAGACATCACATTTAGGAAAGACTGTGACTGGACTTTATTCTTCGGGGCCAGGAAGGTGCAGAGAGATGCGGTCTGGGCACAGGTGTTGGGCCTCTTAAGGGATACAAGAATCCCCATAAACATGCAAATGTGCATACTTTTAATTTATATCTGTTTAATGATATGAGTCATTTCATATGCGAGTTCTCTCTCTCTCTCTCTCTCTCTCTCTCTCTCTCTCTCTCTCTCTCTCTCTCTCTATCTATCTATATATACACGGAGCATTAAAGTTTTTGAAGCAAATTCACGCAAAGGAGAACTTGTGCAAGGCTTGTTTTTTGATGTCCTGAGCTTCCCTCTTCGCGCGCACACACGCAGGAACATATAGGGTGACCCGTCATCCCTCTCCCTTTGGTCTCACCTGTCTTGGGGCTCCTATGAAAAAGGACTATCATGTGTGAAAATATGCAAAGCAAATCGGCTATTCCAGCAAAAATTGCAATTCCCCCGGTTATTATAAGAAGAGTCAGGCTTGTAGAGAGGTAAAAAAAAATGCTTTCAGAGACCCAAATCACCAAGAAGCACAACTAGGCTGAAGTCAAATATGAACATAATACGAATATTAGCCTACCGGGAGATTCCTGTGGTTATTCGTTGGTGTTTTGTTTTCTCAGGTTTTCTGTATAATACTTCTAAGTAGCCACTACATCAGCGGCATGGTCTAATGTGTGTGTGGTGCGTGCTTGAGGATCCTGGCATATAAGACACCGATTGTGGGACAGCTGTTGGCATAGCCGTTTTACGGTGTTCAGTCCATTTGGCTTTAATGGCAGCTTTCAGGCGGACCGCTACTCTATCCCCTCACCGCCCCCTCAATTATACCTCCTCTGATACTCTGCTGGCCTAAGGACTCCTGCAGTAAAAAACACCCTCTGAAATGCAATACATTTGAAGAATGGGCTCTGACTTTTAAGATTTGGGGCTATACTCTGATGATTTCAGTGAAGCAGTGTTAGGCAACCAATGATGAAGGAAGCAGGAAAGGAGGTATAACAGCTCATTGGCCTAGTTTAACAGGCCACCGACGGCTTGCTGGGGAAAATTGGTCATTTTGTCTTGATGAATGGCAGTCAGGATGAAGGGGCTCTCGGTAGGCCTGGGATCGGGCCTTTCTCCGGCTCTAAAATGTCACTGGATATCGGAACATTTAAGAGCAATAATGTGTAGCACTCTGTAATTCGTCAGATTTCAAATAGCGTATCGACAAATGCCAATTTTAATTCAACACGTGTATGTCTGTGTTTTCTTGTGTCTTCTTCTAAGATGTGCGCAATTGGTCAGCCAAAATAACGTTCATTGTGATGCAATAATAATAATACAATTTCTCCAAGTATTTCTTCATAATACAAATAAAAAGTTGAAAGGAGCGTGAATGTGCTTCTGCTGATCTCAGACTCACGTGTGAACTATTCCCAAGTTGTTTTATTGTGTCTTTCTTTTTCTTTTTCAACGATTAACAGCATGACCTTTTAAAAAGTTTTTTTCTTTTTTCAACCCATCGATTCAAAATAAAAATGGTGTTTGTAAACAGAGAACTAATAAGCAAAAATCATTATCATCATAAATAATAAAATATACTGTCACTTTTATGTGTTCTCTTAAGTTGATATTTCTACTTAAATTCCTTATCGACCGAGCTTATACACTGTACTAAAATATCATAATAAATTATATGAAATTATAAAATATATATGTCTTGTTTTAAATTGTAAATATACTGTATAAATCCTAATGTGCATTATATTTCTTAACAGGTGACCAAGTATATTAATTTCATTTAAACGAAAAACAAAATAATGAATTCATAATTCCAGGATAATCCGTTATCATAGACGCTTTTGGAGAATATCTAAATGGATTTAATAAAAATACAATTATACAAAGAAATATCAAATCGAAAATGCAAGTGGTTGTAGTTAAGACTATGCACAAAATAATCTTATACGAAGATACAAAAAAATATCTTTATGGGATTGTATTCATAGTTTTTTTTAAGTTTACTGATAGTCTGAAAAAGGCAAAGTGGAGTTTTCATCGGAAAGTGGCTCAAAGTACATTTTGTAGAAAGAAAAGGCGATTCATTCTCCTTACAAACCATCTTTGTATCTAACAACAACTCCAGAACTGTCTTTTCATCCATGAGAAAAAACTAAGTGCTCAGTCTTATTTTAAACGACCATAATAAATCGAAGGAGGTCAGCTGTATATGAAACAATATTTTCTTGCACTCAAAGCAACAAAATAACGAGGTATTTCCAAAAATCCTTAACGTACAATCCTCTCTAAATCAATATCGCATTGGAGTTGGTGAGATATCGATTAATTGTCGGTTACACACTGCCTTTGTCTGTTAAAGAATCATCAGCCCCATATTATATATACATACATATTTATCTTAAATATGTTTTCTGAAAACGTAAAAAGTTATTACATCTGTCAGAGTGTCAAATAAGTCAGTATTCCCTGTTTCATTTCCCCTTGTTCGGTAAATGTTGTTTATTTAAATATTTGGAAATATAACAAATAACAAATAACTCAAGAGTTCAATATAGACTGAGAGATGTGTTTTAAAAAACAATTTTTTCAGTGCACCTTCTGAGCTAAACCACGCTATTGCCCACTGTCTTCTCTCTTTTTGGCTTAAAATCTCTGGGAAAAAAAACAGAGTGCAACGCGATATTAAATCACACATTATAGATGAGTTTCATCATGTGGACGCAGCCCTCCGAGGATAAACACGGCGGTGCGTGCGGTAAGAATATGATCCAAGTTATTATTACTGTGGGAGCGGCCTTTCACTGGCAGCACCCTGCATCCTCATTACATCCAGCCCAAAAAGAGATGAAGGTCTAAATGAAATTATTGCCATCCAATGAACTCAAATTAGCCGGGCCACACCATGACAGACAGCTCGGATAGAGAGAGGGGGGAGCGGGCTTGGAGGAATATAGGTGGTGGGATTGCCAGGTGTATGTTTTGATGTGCATTTCATGGTTTGCGAGGCCCCTTAAGTGAAGTTGGGTTCATTTTGAATCTCCGTGGTTAAGCGAGTTAATATACTTGTGTTATTAAAGGGCCTGCAGTCACCTTGCAGCTTGCTGTCTGATGCCTAACCCCTCCTTCCCATCCCAACGGCTTAGACTTTGTTCCCATCTATTTCATTTCTTTATCAGCCATTCAAATATAACGTTTCGCTGTCTCTCTCCCGTCCACAATCTCTCCATCCGGTTGAATAGCTTTCTTTCTAGTCGCTGAGGTCCTCATTGTGTTCGCTACCTGAGTCAGCAGGGAGGATGAAAAGAGGAGAGTTTGACGGAGGAAGGACGGGAGGAAGGGGTAGTTTGACATGCAGGGAGGGAGACAGAGGCGATGATAGGCGAGCGGGTCCTGTGAGGAGTTGAGTGAATTTACCTGCTCCTCCGGTGGCGAGCTGTGCGCGTGTGATAGTGTGTGTGAAGTTAACGACACAGCGGCCAACTCGACTTTATTGCTGTTTATCCCTGCAGCAAAAGCTGTCAGGTGGTGACAGATTGGCAGCAGCTCTAATCAGTGCCCTCTTCCCTTCTCTCTGAGAGATCCCCTCTCAACTCATTCACTTCTGATCTTTCACAAATGCTTTGTTACTAATGCCATTTATTCTGTGATATAATGCAAAGGTAAAGTGCAGCTTTTCCTTTTTTACTATTCGAACAATGTCGAGTTATTCAAATATTTCATTATTTAGTATACAACGAGAAGTTAAATCGAGACATATGATTAAAATAAAAAAATAAAGATATAATTGAATTACATTGTCATACATTTTTAAACTATTTTCTTTGTAGAGAACTTGAAGCAAACCTATGAATTGCAGATGCAAAAGGTTATGTTCTTTAGAAACACTTATTTCAGTCTGAATACAATAATATTAATTTTAAAAAACGTACCTAATTAAAACTAAGATATTTTCTATTTTTTGCAGAATCTGTAACGAATTAAATGCAACTAATTTCAGACAACTGTCGTGCAAAAGAAAGTAAGTCCATAATGACATCGTGTTTGATGTGACAATTACTAATAAAAGTTTTCTTTTTGTATTTTATGGATCAAAAAGATACATAAAGCATCATTCTTTGATCTTGTCAAGATGAAAAACTATTTTTTATGCTACTTACCGTGCAACATTTATGTCTACTATATTTCATATTCATACCATTAAAATTCCAGTTTAATAAATTAACCAAAAAAACTGCTTTAACCTAAACGTTCCACCTTCAATAAGTGCATGGATTTTATTGTAAACCAATATGTGAGTGAGTGAATATGTCTGGGCCTTGATATACCTCACAAACAGATACATGAATACTGTCAAATCAAGAACTTCAAGTGTAGAATTTTTTTTTTTATAAAACCACGATATCCAGCCTCAGCTGCCTGAGTTTCATGCGGAGCCCGCAGAATAACAGTGGACCTAAAGCTATATTTCACTTAGAGGCTTCAGTGGGATTGGTGCTTATCTCGCCAACACAGCGCCGCTGACCTGTAGGCTGCAGCATCAGAGGTGTGTGTTTGTGTTGAGGTGTTGACCTGTCAGGGGGGACTTGTTAGGACTTTAACTCCAACTGCTGGCGGTCTCCAGACATCCGGGGGTGGCATCGATTTGAAACTTGTCCTGTCTAATTTGATGATAACATCCAGCCTGCCCCGCCGCAGCACCATGGACAGCGCACTGTCTTGACCTTGCCTTGCTATCAAATTACCCCCGTCTGGGCCACGGTGGGAGCCCAGCACCAACTTTACTATAGGCTGAGAGAGAGAGAGAGAGAGAGAGAGAGAGAGAGAGAGAGAGAGAGAGAGAGAGAGAGAGAGAGAAAGAGAGAGAGAGAGAGAGAGAGAGAGAGAGAGAGATTTCTGCTTCTTTTACCAGAGACAAATCTCCTCTGAAACCAGTGCTTACACTCTGTAATACAAGAGGAGGTTGGCGGTTTACATTGGCTGTTGAGCCAACCGCCTATGTAAACAATACTCAGTCAGGCTTACACAAAGACTTTATTTTATGTGTGTTATCCTTAATGGGCCTGTCCGTCCTTGTATGACTTCCTCCAGTTTAATACCATGTAGTCAACTAAATTAATTTAAGTGGATTTCTAAACTGCCCATATTAGTCTGGTGATATCGAAACCGAGGGTCACCTATCCTTAAATAAACGTTTTGAAGTAGTTGAGCAAGTAATATACTGCAATTTAAAAAACACTCCCATTTAAAGGAGAAGTCCTGCATTGAAAATATCATATAAGTAAACGTACACAAGTATTATTAATAAAACACACTGAAAGTATCAGGAATGTTAACTGCATCATTATGGCTGATGCATGTGTCTGAGTGGCATTTTATAGTTGTAGTTGGTTGAGGTGGAGCTCATGCTAACCATTTAAGGCTACTGTTGGTTAATTGTAACTATTGTAACTGTAACAATGCAACATAACACAATCTATTATATCTTTTGTATGTAAAATCTGAATTTGTTTACTAGTAACTTCAATTGCCAAGTAAATGAAGTACAAAGTAAAACATTTCTCTTAGTGGTGTTCCACCACTGTTTTTTTCTAATCAATATATTTAAAAACCGGGTTATTGCTTAAAGATCATTCAGAACATACTTTGCATGTGTTAAAGGTGGATCTAACATTTGTGAAGCAGATTGAAAGAATCCATCCACTTCAACAGATTGTAAAAAGTCTTCTCACTATCCCACCAGCATCAGAGAAAAGCAACAGTTCTTCATGCACCAGTCAGGCTTGAAGTCAAACCCAGCAGAACATGTACAGTATGTGGACGTCTGGTGAATAAAATAGATGCTAAGCAAAAAGAGAAAACAAGCAATTTATATTTTGCAAATGTTCTCGGAGTAGTTACACCCTATCAGCTGGTGCACATACTGTGGTAACAAGTTGATTTGGGAACCAGAATGTCTAAAGTTTGAGAAAGAGCCCACGGCACCGACGGGAGGGGGATTTACTGGTGGAGAAAGAGAGGGAGAGAGAGGCTGTTTGATGGAGCTCTACAGCTTTGAGACAGCTTGTTAATTAAAACCCCAAGAGACGAGGCTCTGCAGCCACCGTCCATATCAGAGCACTGCTAACTATACTGACAGCAAGTTACTTAACAAGCGAGCGCCTCAATCCTGTACCGTTTTATCACAGGCAAGCAGTGAGATATTCTAATTCGTTAAAATCCCACTGTGGCGGCGAAATATCTTGTTTTCTACTTAAGAAATTATGACAAACCTTCGTATTCTCTGTCATTTCATGGATGGAGCCCAAATGGCTGCTTATGCCTCAAAATCCACACACCGGCTTAAATGTGGCAAATTCGATTAAGGAAGGAAATAAAGATATGTCAAAAAAAATGAGTGAATTAGTCTAGACATAGGTTGGGTGGTATTAAATTATAAGCTTTATATTCAGGCATTGGAATGATTTCCAAAATCAAAGTAGCTTGCGATTTCAGACAGGCAAATAGGCCTCAGTGCAGATACAAAGAGGCAACATTAAGTCAAAACAAAGGGGCTACTGTGTGTTTTTTGGTGAATGCGTTTTCTGATCAATTTCAATCGAGGTCATATACGCTTTGTCCCAATGCATTATTCCGCCTTAATTGAACCCGCAACCCGCCCTTAGCCTGCGGGATCTCTCAGCAATTTCAATTCTATATGCATGTGTGAGATGATGGCTTGTTAAGTCGAGGAAAACAAATACCAAGAGAGCCTTACTCAAACACTCAAAATGTATGACGGCCTCATGCCCATTGTTCGGGGAAAAAAATAATTGAAATGCTGCTTCCCTCTCTCCCCCTCTCGCTAATAATGTGTTAGCAAAGTGTAGGCCAACTCGTGTAAATAGCAGTAAGAGAAGACGTGGATTTGGAGGAGGGAATGAGGTGAAGCATGACTGAGTTTGTGTCTTCTGGGGGCTGCAGGTGGATAAGCCCCGTATACAGTACAAGCGAACCTGCTGTGCCACGCCACCCAGGATCCAACGGGGAGGAAGTGTGACTGTGTGTGTGTGTGTGTGTGTGTGTGTGTGTGTGTGTGTGTGTGTGTGTTGGAGGGGGTGACTAGGACGAATGGGTAATACAGCTCAATCAACAATGAAACCTTGCCTGTGGGTAGAGAGACTTTCTTTAAACTAGAAGGTCCCAGCAAGATTCCAATCCCGAAAAGTCTGTGCTCAAAAGTTTCTTGTTCATGTCTTCCTTGAAGCCCTCCTGTCCTCGTCTATCCATTCTAACAGTTTGAGCACTTCACCTAATGATACAGTCGATACAATAATGCATCCTTCTCAACTATAAATACACTACTTACCGACATTAGCTGCCATACTCAAAACATAACCAACGTTTAATTCCCATATAATATTTCAATTGGCTCAACATTATAATACTGGAGTTTCCATTCGTATTTCAGATGTCTTTATATGAGGAATAAATGGAGCCACAGTGAGGGGGAAAAAAAGCCAAAACCAACATTAACAGCCCACATGGGCTGCACTTATACTGCGTTTATCTTCAGCCACATAAGAGGAAATCCATTCTCTGGATCTGCCAAGTGATCTATTGTCAAATTAAAAGATGATTTAAAGACACGGTTGGCAGTTGGTGATCGTAATAAAGCAACACAACTACTAACTTAAACTAAAATACATTTTCATGAAAAGATTAAACCGAACACTTCTTTGTTTTATCTCAAACCACCGCATCTTTAAATAATTTAGGCTACAGCAGGTTATTGTTTCAATTTACAAAAGTCAACCGAAAAGCTCCCTCGATTTAAAAAAAATAAAACGTTTACAGAATTGAATTTTCCTTGCAGAAATGGCTCTTTCCAAACGTGTGTAACGTGCGTGTTTCTTTGTCATTGACTGCTCCTGCACCTGATCTGTTTGTGGCTGGTCTGGGGCCACGGCGCTTTTAAAGACAGCTGTAAAAGGCTCTCCAAGTCTCCAACACATTCATCAACGTCAGACACCGACAAGCCGCTATTTAGTGAAAGTGTAACTGCAGCAGTATATCTTAGAGCAGAGTGAGCCACTCAGCAAACAATACAATGGACCTTTTTTTCTCCTGGGTTGCAACCAATCTAAAACAGATTATAAACTCAGACAGATGATCGTTGGATTGGTAAAAAATATTAAAAAAAAATGTATGAAGGTTAATTTTTTTTCTTTAGTTTTTAACGCGAATAATACATTGTTTTTGCATTAGGCTGCTGGACCTGAAGCAGCCTTCAACACTGTGTCAGTAGTTAACAGTTAATTCAAAAGATTTTATTCTTGCTTTAAATTTCTGCTGTATTGGTTTTGTAATCAAACTTAATTCTCTGTTTGCCTATCTTTACTGAAATTAATAAGACATTATTTATTTGAACATGGATAATTAAAGTCCTTATATTCCTTTCAACATAATTTAAATTTGAATTAGTGTATATATTCTGCAACGTTACATCGCTTAAACAAACAATTAATTATCTAAAGCCCAAATAGTGTGCGATAGTCTGTGTTATTATCAGCTTACATTCAAATTTAAATGCATTGCTGATCGCTGGTTTTAATCGATGTGATTCCGCAGCTTAACAAAACAAACAGAAATGTCAGTCGCCATAGGATAGTGCAATTATAAAACTCCCCTATTACACTACAACGCACAGTCGCCGCAGCGGTTGCATTAGAGTCGTTTGCAGCGGTTAAAAAATGGCCCTGGAAAAGCTGCTCTGCGCTGAGCGGTGGACTCTGGACGCTGAGAGCAGAGCTGAGGAAAGAGAGAGAGAGAGAGAGAGAGAGAGAGAGAGAGAGAGAGAGAGAGAGAGAGAGACAGAGAGAGAGAGAGGGTTTGAGGCGGTTCTTGTGTCAGAGGGTCCCACAACGCAGAGCGCCATCTAGCAAACAAAGGTAGAAACAATAACAGCTTACTGGGGTCTGAGACGGAGAGGCTGTCTTTACGTACACAGGGGCTCAGAGGGACGCCACAACAAAGCGCCGCGGTTTAGCGCTCTCAAACCCTTAAAACTTTGTGTGTCTTGCATGCTGTAGCGCGATCCCAGTCCCGCCGTGCATGCTATGCCAGATCGCCGTTTGCACAAGATTAATATACGTTCCAACCGAAATCGATTAAATAGTTAGTGTTACGTGTGCTGCTTTTTATTTAATTTTTCCACCGGATTCAACTTTAATTAGCATCCGAGGGGTCACGAAGGCAAACCAGCAGATCAGTGGTCAAGCTGAAAATGGCAGAACTTTTAATGTCAAAGTGGGTGAGGGAGGGGAAGGGCGGCAGGTGACTCCCCCTCTTGACAAAATCAATAGATACTATCACGTTCAAGCTCCATCACAGCGTTAAAGCAAACGATACAACTCCATATATATATATATATATATATATATATATATATATATATATATATATATATATATATATATATATATATTTATATATATTTATATATATATATCTCTGCTGATGCTTTACTGCTGCTGGGAGGTGTTTTGACCAAAAAAATAAAAAAGACAGTCGTCTTCCCTTAAACATCGAGCTGGTAATAATGGCGCAATAACAGCAATAGCAGTTATAGCCACATACAGTATAATCACCAGGCTAATAATGATGAGTAATAATGATAACAGTGATAAAAGCCTGGTCTCGAGTGTAGAAGCGCAAGCACTATTAGTGCCGCGATCAATGCAGCAGAGCTATAAATGATCGAGCTTCACTGTGCTTCATTCAGCCGGCGGATTCTTCATGCTGTTGTTTGTCTTAGTCCACATTGTAACCGAACAGGTTAAAACATACCATATTGTGTTCATCAATAGGTGCTGTAAAATGAAAAGCTTGTATAATTCTAGATAATGCAATTAGCAAATACGCTAATAATAAGTACGCTTTGGTAAGTCAAATAAATCTACATTTACACTTTTAAAACATCACTTAAACATGATATTGAAGTGTAATAATACTAAAGACAACATGTGAGTGATTCGTTGGCTTTAGAAATGATATATGAACCGAGCTGTCATAGGCAACATTTCTCATATTCGTTTTCCTGTCATTCGCCCCTCGACAACCAGTCATTTGTGACAATTTTCACTCGAATAACGCCACCACAGTCTCTGCGCTGAAAGTAAAGTTTAGGCTGCATGGGCACACTTATAACCAGGTCAGTAATACAGTTTTAGAAATAATTATAATGAAAGTGTGACTCCTCCCACTGAAATACACCTCACCTAATTTTATTTTATATACATAATGATGAAGTGTGTGTGTGTGTGTGTGTGTGTGTGTGTATGTGTGTGCACGTGTATAGGTGTGTGTGTGTGTGTGTGTGTGTGTGTGTGTGTGTGTGCGCACATGTATGGTGACTGTGCCCTCGAAGTAAATTGAGGTATATGCACGGCAGGAGAGTGCATTAATTGATTTATTAATTAATGGGAAATTACATTTGCACTTTTATTACGTGTTCTGCCAATATGTGATATTGTTTACATGATCTATTATTCTGTGGTGATGTATTTTCGTCTTTGGTGATTTATTACATAAAAAAACTAAAATCCAAGATTCATGTAAAATAAGGTTATTCTTATTTAAATATATATATAACAAATATTTCAAATTATATTATGACATACTGCCTACTTTTCTAAGAACATGCATGGCGTTATAACACTATATTCACACTTTTTTCCGTTTTGTCTTCTCTTTGCTCTCTTTACAAGTGAATCCTTGACATTCTGCACTTGTACCAAAATTGTAGTAGCTTTTAATCAGAAAATTATAGGCTTGCTCTTTGGCAAAGCCCTATTTTGGTACTATAAAGAGCCTTTTCATACATGTTTTCTATCTCTTCAGCATTATGGTGCTGTACACAACCCCGCGAGAAGACTTCTGACAACCGCACTGGTCTCCTTAATGAAAATAATCCAGCATTATACTTGCCCAAATAAGAGGGTACAACTAAGGACAACATTGGAAACTCTTTCTTTTGTTCACCTAAACCTCTATGATCCACCTTGTCGTCCATATGTTTTATTTTCTGCTGCATGTTCTGCAGGTCGTGCCATAGTACTGAGACCCCACCTTCCTTATATACCCGCCGCCTGCATGGAAAGGAATGAGTGAAGATGTGACGGGGCGTATTTGAAGTATGACGAGCTTTGTGGTCCAGTCCTTTTCATTCCCTTGCCTCAAATATACGCCCGCTTTCAAATAAGCCTCTTTGGCAATTCCATGCCGACCCCCCTCCCCCCCCAACACACACACACCCCCTGCCACCTTGACATGAATGGGCGACTGACCTTTAGGGCCGTGTCCACTCTGCGGTCCAGTTTTATCCAAATAAGCCTTCTTCCCCCACCCTGCCTCATACGATGCCAGCAATTCTTTACTGATATCATCAGCGGATGCAAATGCATTTGGACGGGATGGGAGGGTGCAGGAGGTGGTGGTGTTGGTGGCGTAGTCATCGTCAAAATACCACACTGACTGCAGAATGCTGCATGTGGAGAGATGGGAATATTGAATACCTCGCCACCAGAACCATACCCGAATTCAATATTGCAGAAAAAATACACATTCCTATTCCAGAAATATTGGCTGTGAAATACCACCCCATAAAAAGAATCGCCATTCAAATGAGATGCGTTTATTTCTGCATGGCCTTTGAAGAGAAGAGAGGGGTCGTGTCACTCAAAAGGACAGGGCCACTCCGTTTTAACCCCCCCCCCCCCCCCACCTTTTTGCTTTCCCTCTCTCCCACCCTTCTCTCCCCCTCTTTTCTCGCTCCTACCGACCCCCACTCACTTTTTTCCCCGCACGCGCGCTTGCGCTCATGCACGCTCATTTTCACTATAGCACGCTGTCTTTGGGGGCGACACAGGCTAGATTAGAGCTTTGCTCCTTTAACAAGGGAGAAGAGGCACTTCTATAATCACAGCGGCGGTATGTGGGGCCACAAAGAGTTTGCAACCACAGGGCGACTTGTCTTCTGTAGAGTGGTCCAAGCCGTGGGCAAGCCAGAGAAATGCTCTATCCAACGTATTACTAGGATCAAAACAGTGGTTATAGGGCGTGAAGAGGTTATTAACCCACAGAGCACAGCAAAAAACACTTCTAAATCTCCAAACAGCATTACCCAGGCATGGTCTGACTTAAGACAATTCAACACGTTAACAGGACCAGAACACAGCGCGACTGTTCCGAGTCATTTTTTAGTATGTAGAGGGAGCCATGCATCCCTTGTTGATGATTTAGAGTGCGTTACTGCACAACTACTGGCACCCCTCCCTTCCTTTAGCACAGCAGTGTAACATGGACATACATTTGATGGATGGTGCTGAGTAAGAGGGAAAAAAGACATGTATTTATCAACATGCTGCATGCCCTCTAAGGTGGCAGAGAGAGAGAGAGAGAGAGAGAGAGAGAGAGAGAGAGAGAGAGAGAGACTAAAGGGACTCAATAGGAAACCTTACCACTGTAAGGAGCGGTTCCCCGTGGCAAAGATGAAAAATACCCTTCAATGCATCGTTTCAGTCAATCATAATAGACGTACAGCAGCCTCTCTGAGCAATCAAGGTAAACACAGATAGTAACAATACAAACTTCAACTTTAACAGTAAAACAACCCATAACACAACAGTCAGTGATTGGATAGATAGATAACAATGTCTTAATATATGTGAGTTTATTATTGACTGGTCTGCAGCTTCACAGACATTTGTCACGCCAGATGTAAACTAATCCCATTTGTTTATGATTTGATTTTTTTCATGCTATTTTCAGGCAACAGTTTTATGAGTATTTGCACAAACGCGCTAAGATTAAAAAAAACGACATACAGACACACACAGCTTGTATCATGTCATAGTAAACCTAACATAGTCATAAAATATAAACGGAATGAGTCTATTAAGCAAATCCTTGGCAAATGACATTCACATGTGTTTAGTGGAGTGGTTTGATACCTGCTAAAAAGCTTGCCAATTCATTGTCATAGGATAATATAGCAAAGGACTACTGAGGGTATAGGCTCAGTGGATTATATCTTTACACGCATTATTCTGCTTGAGTGACTGGCTGAAAAAAACTCACAGGCTACAACAAAGATTGGTCAGGCATGAATGCAGCTCTGTGTGTTTTGTCTTCATAACATATTAATCCATCAAACCATGAAGTGTGGACATTTACTTTTTTTAAACTTAAGAGTAAACTTCAGAGAAGTTTAAAAGAAAACTTCGCATGCACATAGAGCAGAGCTCACTAGTGGCCCCAAACTTTTTTATTCCCTTACTTTTTTATATTTTTATTTTTGCATACAATGCAGCGAAAATGGGTCACCAATAAATTCTGTCTTAGCGTTGATGTAATTGCAACAAAATGCTGCTGAGTAAAAATTGAGGGGCTCGGTGACTGCGGTGGCAGCGTCACACACCATCTGGAGTGTATTAGAAAGAGAAGCCGTAAATATTACCGAAAAGCCCAGGCGTTATCAGGTATGTAAGCCCGGGCCTTGCTGCATGGCCTCCCATATGTTGACATAATCAGACTGTTGGGATGTCTATTAAAACGTATCTGAATTTATTAAATGAACACAGTAATTAAATTCAGTTTGCTTGTTCAGATCTCTCAATGACTCCCAGTGTTGGTCTGTTTACATTTTTGGAGAGGGTGGATTATTATGGGATGAAATGCTGCAGGGACTCATGGGATAGTATCAAAGTATTGAGGTTGCTGTTATGGTTGGACCATGAGCAACAGGTTAGCTGGCTTCAACTTTCCCCTAAATTGAATTAACTTAACAGCTAATTATTAT